>NC_135413.1:13382361-13594861 GCF_051991245.1 Festucalex cinctus
CTACTACTATGTGTGCATTATTAAGTATAAAGTAAAATAGTCTTAAATAAAAAAAAAATATGTTAAACTGTTGTTGAAGTTCTCTCAGCATTTCTCCATACACTGTTTGTTTAAAAACAGTGTTTTTTTTCCTCTAAGATGGATGTTATTAATCAAAGATATTTTTAACGTTGATTTGTACCATCTTTACAGACACTGGATCCAGTTCAGACATACTTTGCCACATGATGCCCTTCTACAGCTATGACGTGCCTCATACATGTGGGCCTGACCCAAAGATCTGCTGCCAGTTTGACTTCAAGAGGCTACCTGGCGGTCGAATCAACTGTCCATGGAAGGTCCCACCCAAGGCTGTGGAGGAGGCAAATGTAGCAGAGAGGTAAGTCAGTCATACTGCTCAAACTCTTAATTTTTGTTGCAACATGATGGATTAATTAATCATAAACTTAAAAAAAAAACATCTACACATTGATTTGTCTTCTTGGATACGGTCGGTGGTATAGCGTGTACACTAGTGTTCTCACAACTTTATTTAAACTGCATAGGGGTATTCCATACCTACGAGAACTCATCTCTTGAAAATGTAATTAATAGTGATTCTCTATTTTTTTTTCTTCTAATTTCTACTTCCTACCTAATCGTAAAAATGCCACAAGAGTTGAAGTACCGATACCTTGAAATAAGGCCAAGTATTGATATTTGCCCATCCCTAAAACTGGACAATTTACTCTAAAACTGAAATGTTGAGCACCTAAAAAATATGCTGCTTCCTGGGGGAAAACTCTATTCAGCAGCATACTGGACTGACTATTGCAGTTACCAGTGATGGATGCACATAATCAAAGGACAACAGACAAAAAGAGGACATAGAGTTCAGGGAGGAAGATGGCAATTGAATACAGATTGTCCTGCAGGCCCACTAGGCAGAAGCTTTTAGCAGCCATAAATAACTTTTGAGTGCACATTTCACTGGCTAAGCTCCCACCTATTGTGAACCCGCTCTTTCCAAGGTTGTAGTAATTTCCTAGAAAGCTGGTATTGATTGCACAGGGTTGTCCGCTTCAATTTGTTTTCTTCTAATTCAGGGCACAACTCCTCCTGGATCAGTATCGCAAAAAGTCCAAACTTTACCGTAGCAAGGTGCTTCTCAGCCCTCTGGGAGATGACTTCCGCTATGACAAGGCCTTGGAGTGGGACCAGCAGTATATCAACTATCAGAAACTCTTTGATTACATGAATTCTCAGCCTGAGATGCATGTCAAGGTGAGAATGTATTTTGGCATTATTTTAACAGCCACTATTTTTTTATTTTGGTAGCATTTGGGTGTACAGTAAAAACTTTTAGATAGTAATGAATCATAAAACAGGAGTATTAAATCTTGTTGAGGGTACAAAAGATATGTCAGGGCTCAGTATTTAGCTCAGAGCCCAGAAAGTCTTATGCATATAATGTTCAAGTAAGATATTTTCTTTGGTCTGAACGTTTCCGGCATCTCTTCCTACTCCTCCAGGCTCAGTTTGGAACCCTGACTGACTACTTCAATGCTCTGTATAAATCCTATGGATTGGTCCCAGGATCACGACCCACAGACTTTCCTGTGCTCAGTGGGGACTTCTTTGCCTATGCAGACCGAGAAGATCACTACTGGACCGGCTACTTTACATCACGGCCCTTTTATAAGAGCTTGGATCGTGTAATTGAATCACACCTCAGGTTAGGGAGCTTCATTCACTCATCACTCTCACAGATTGTATTTTTTATTTTTTTTTGGGTGAGTTAGTTGTCCAAGGGGAAGCTTTATTTTTCTTTGTGTGTGCTGCAAAAAAAAAAAAAAAACTGTTGGTATACCCGTGACGTCGTTTCTTGCTTTTATTGACATATATAGATAAAATGATATTATCCTAAGTATTCTCCACTTAGGGTTTAGGAAGGTTTAGGCCATAGTGGACCACTGACTCATGTTGAGCCACACTAATTTAAAACGAACTATTCTAAGCGTTCTTATACTTATTGTTACCCATAAATTACGGAAAATGTTAGAAGTTTGCTAACAAAAAAAATCCATTACCTGCCACTTGACTGGATGCACAAAATGTAATACAAGTTAACTCTAATGTGTCTAGTCGCTTCTTTTTATAAGCCTCACTGCACCGCTCCATGGTACGATCACTGGTGTATTTGTGTAGTCATTGTACAAGTAAATATTTATGGTTTGAGCGTTATTGGCCAATTGAAGAAATGTCCCAGCTTGACAAATGTGTGATGTTGAGAAACAGATCAAATCGCTCACACAGCTTCTTATTATTGTTGTTCTAAATGTTTCAGGGGAGCTGAAATACTTTACAGCTTAGCAGTTGCCAATGCCCGACACATGGGCATGGAAGGACGCTACCCGGTCTCAGATTACGCCCTGCTTGTTGACGCCAGGCGGTCTGTGGGCCTCTTCCAGCATCATGATGCCATCACTGGCACTGCGAAAGAGAATGTTGTCGTTGATTATGGCACCAGGTAGGAAATGATGGAGGTCTTGATAGATACATATTGCCAGGTCGGTATTGCAAATTAGAATCCTTTTTTAATTACCTTATCTAGATGAATAAAACTTAAATAAATATGTTCTTGTATGAAAGGATCATTCAACCCTACTTACAGGTTTGATATCTGGGAGCAAAATGACATGCCATTTGCTGCTGACTGCTTGGTGAGCCATTGTCTCCTCTCTTCCGTAGATTACTACGCTCGCTCATTGGCCTGAAGAGGGTGATCACCAATGCTGCACATTTCCTGGTGATGAAGAACAAAGAGTTCTATCGCTTCTACCACACAGAGCCTTTCCTAGAGACGGTAAGAAGTAACATTCCCAACAGAGCAATGCATGATTTACATTGCATTTTACTGACTTCACATCTGGGCTGGGGCCTTGCTGTATGGCTTTTTGGTCTCCCTGTACTTGTGTCGTTATTCTGTGACTCTGCTCTGTAATTGATTGTAGACATCAACTTGAATATGTTTGTGTGTTTGATTGTGTAGGACGATAGGCGTGCTACTCAGGACTCCCTCCCGCAGCGCACCTTAATCGAGCTTGATCCAGCTGGGCCAAGGTAGGAGCCACATCACGTTAACCATGATGCCCTCAGATCTTTCAACCCAAGAGACTGATTGCTATTTCCCTCGTCGCTGTCAGGTACCTGGTCCTGTTCAACCCTGTTGAGCAGGAGCGGTTGTGTGTTGTGACCGTGTTGGTCAACACAATCAAGGTGAGGGTGCTGACTGAAGATGGCCAGACCCTCCCTGTGCAGCTTAGCGCTCAGTGGAGCTCGTCAAGTCAAATGGGCGCAGAAGTGTTTGAGGTGAGAGATGACAAATCTTAATGATTGTACTCTTATGCTTGGCCTGATTTGTCTTTGGCTAGGCAAAATCAAATCAATCAAAATTAATATTTTCATTAGAACCCCTCAGAGTCTGCAGATGAATTAGTTTTATTCATGGTAATTTCCGTTTAAATCATGGAATCATCCATTTACAAATTGCAAATTATGCTCACAATACTGAGAAATGCATTTATCTTAACGCTAATCACTCATCAGCTTCAAAAACAGCACATTATTGCTATTATGTAAATGATTTCAGTCTTCCCGGCCGAGAAAAGTGACATAATACTCTTGTCAAATTTCCACTCCTGCAATCCTCTTCGCAGGCTACATTCATGGTGCGCCTACCAGCTTTGGGTCTCGCCATCTTCCATCTGTACGAGTCTCCGGACTCACCCATGACTCTGCGCTCGGACACAGTTCTCCGGCTGCCTGGAGGCGCTCATACTGCCCACGCTTCAGACCCACTTCCTGTTCGGTCCCAGCAAGCTGACCCTCAGACGTTCTACATCAGCAGCCAGTTTCTGATCCTGGGCTTCTCTGGCACCACGGGGCTCTTGGAGGTTTGAGCCAGAATTGCTCATCTTTAAATCTCTTAATAATGCTCACTTTGCTAATTCTATATTCTGTCTAAACCTGCAGAGTATCAAACACAAGGATGATCCTCAGGAAATTAAGGTTCAGATGCACTTCTTGGTGTACGGAACTCGTCCTTCTAGAGACAAAAGTGGTGCTTATCTTTTCCTTCCCGATGGAAAAGCAACGGTATTAACTCACTTGGTTTTGTGTTCTTAACCCTTCACTGCTTCAGCCACTATAAAGTTTGCTGTATAATGTTTTAACATTGGCAATGTATGTTCTTTTCGTAAATTTTGTAACCTACTTTTGTTTTCTCTGCTCTGAATGTTAACTAGTGTAAAGCACATCGAGTTGCCTTGGGTATGAAATGTGCTTATACAAATAAAATGCCTTGCCTATTTGATGCTGATGGTGGTCCTTCTTGCTGCTTCAGCCCTACGACCACAAAGAGCCACCTGTGGTGCGTGTCGTTGAGGGACCGCTCTTCTCTGAAGTGGTGGCATACTACCAACACTTTCAGCTGGCAATTCGCATCCACAATGTGCCAGGTAACAAAACTGTTGTAGGATCTCTTCCAATAGCAAATGTAGCAGCTGTCTCTTCATTTTATGGAGCTACAAGGGCCAACATGTCCCGATTAACAAGCAATTTATATCCCATTAAAATATGTTTGTAAGGTCTTTCCTTTCACTTGGCATTTCCAGGTGTGGATGGCCTGTCTGTGGACATCACCACCACAGTGGACATCAGAGATCAAATTAACAAGGAGCTGGCCCTGCGACTGGTGACTGACATCCAGAGTGGAGATGTCTTCTACACAGACCTCAATGGCTTCCAGGTCAGTGCGATAATGCTTTGTTCAGTATTACTGATTTATATTCTGTAACAATCTAGAAATGTTGAGAAGCTGGCAACCGACTTCCTTTTGTAGATGCAGCTTCGTCGCTACCACCAGAAACTCCCCTTGCAAGCTAACTTCTACCCAATGCCCAGCCAGGCTTACATCCAGGACAGCCATCATAGGCTAACACTGCACACGGCACAGTCTCTGGGTGTCAGCAGCCTCAAGAGTGGTTTGCATCTAATTTTCTTTTATTTTGTTGAAGTTTGTCTCTCACTTTGTCGTTTGTTTTACAGCGCACTCTCCCAATGTCATATGAGTCCTAAAGATTTAAATGAGCAGTGTTCATCTATAATAATCTCCTCTAGGCCAACTGGAAGTGATTTTGGACCGCCGACTGATGCAGGATGATAATCGTGGGCTGGGTCAAGGCCTCAAGGACAACAAGAGGACGGTCAACCGCTTTCGACTGCTTCTGGAGAGGAGATTGATGGGCAACAAGGTCAGATAGCTGACAGCAAATAAGCGGCAAAATCTCTTAACTCGCTGCACATATACCAAACAGACGAAAGTATTGCCTCAGTTAAAACAAAAAGAAATGGAAATTTGTCTGCCTTCTTTAGGTTTGTTGTTGAAATATGTGAGTTATAATTATTTTAAAGGATATTTTGTTACTTATTGCAATACTTTTTGCAGTTTATTTTACATTCTTATTGAGTGGATATAGTGCGCACACTATTCAAATGCCATGGTTTTGTGGTTAAAAAAAAAAAAAAAAAAAAAAAAAAAAAAACTGATCAAAGGTTTTCCACCATTGTCACCTATAACCTGTGCAACCCATTTGAAAAGAAAATAAATCTGAGAGAAAGTAAATATTAACTACCACGATCGCATGAGTGCACACACCCTCTGAATCTTAAGGTAGGTCAGAACAATTAATTGCTTTTCCACTTGAATTGTGATATGATAAAATGAGACTGCATAGGAATGGAATGAAAATGTATTTACATTGCACATGCACAAGTACAGCACAAAGCAATGAAATTCACTTGAAGTACAAAGTGTCCAGAAGGAATAAAAAGTCAATGACCAACAGAGGGAGAGAGAACAGAGTAAGCCCGATGAGTTGCCATTTGCAGGCCCTGTTATTTATTTATGTATATTTTGTCTAAGGATGAAAACCAGAGGAAGGATGAGGCTATTATTTGACTGGTCTTGTTTGATAACTTTTTGCCTCGGCCAGTTAAAAAATCAAAACCAAAACTTGTGCGCCCTATGCCAGTGATGACCAATCAAAATGTATCCTTTGGTAAAATTGTTAGAAAATGGCAATGCTCTGCAAAACTGTCAGCAGTCGAGTATTAAGAGGATAAATTCATCTTTTTGGTGTTGCGTCGTCCAATGTCATGAATGAAACTGAAGATGGATGAAATGATGTTACTAATTTATTTGATGAGGCGCCGCTGCCACCGCTGCTTGCACTCTACTAATCTTGCTTGTGAGACTTTGGCATGTGTGTCTTAAGCATGTGATGTTGACTGGAGAGCACATTGAATCAACGTTACCATTACAATCGTTTTGGTGGGGACTGTATAATATATAACTTCTCATTTGGTCCCTTAATGCTTACAACGAAGGTATGATTTACAGACAGAATATTTAATTATTTTACAATACTTTGCCCTTGAGTGTTTACAACAGAGGATTTTTTATTTTTTTTTAAACATCCCAAAAAAAAACATGACCTAAATCATCATGAATTAGCTTTAGATTTCTCCCATAAATATATTACAGTACGCAGTACATAAGAAAGTTACTGGCAAAACTTGACTTTAACGTAGTTTAATGAAGAACTGCCTATTATAAATTGATTGCATTATTTAGTGTCATCGGGGTTATCAAAACGGCTTATGTGTGTCTGTATCCCAGTGTAGTATTTCCCAACTTTTTTTTGAGCCAAGGCACATATTTTAGGTTAAATCTTTACTGCACACCACCAAACAAGCGTCACAAAAACTGACATGTCATTTATAGACTTTCTGCATCTAATAGAATATCATTATTTGTTCTGACTCTATAAGTTACTCTCATAGCTAGATGAACAAAGATACATAATTTATTATAAAAATGGGGGGGGGGTGCAATTAAAGTGACATTGTGTAAAATGTATCGCCATCTAGTGGTGAACTAATAACTTACTGTATTTTAAAACCCCACTATTGATTTCAACATGTAAAAAATAATGTTCTATCACATCAACGTACATTTCTTAAAAAACAAACAAACTCAATTGTAGGTGTAGTAACCTCCATCCATCCATCCATCTTCTTAACCGCTTACTCCTCACAAGGGTCGCGGGGGGTGCTGGCGCCTATCTCAGCTGGCTATGGGCAGCAGGTGGGGTACACCCTGAACTGGTTGCCAGCCAATCACAGGGCAGACAGAGACGAATGACCATCCACACTCACAAGCACACCTAGGGACAAGTCGGAGCGCCCAATTAACCTGCCGTGCATGTCTTTGGAATGTGGGAGGAGACCCACGCGGGCACGGGGAAAACATGCAAACTCCACCCAGGAGGCGGACGTGCTAACCACTCCTCTACCGTGCCGCCTAGTAACCTCTAATTATATACTATTACATAGGTCGTGCCACACCTGACAGGAGGCTGACATGTTTCGCCGCCGTTTTTCTGCTACGGATACCCGAAGGAGAACTTCGCAAACATAGTTTGTCCTGGTGGTAGTTTCAGCTAGTGTCAGACCCAATGGGCTCTTCCACAGATGGGGTATAGGTGGTCTGGGTCACGTAATTCAGGCTCCCTCTGCTTTGCTCTTTCTATATTTTACTACCTCCCCTTAGTTGCGCTTGTTAGCCACTTTGGCTAACTTCTGGGTGGCTCCTGCTCACTCGCCGTCACTCACCAGACTGCTCGGTCACTCACGCCAAATAGTAATTGGTGGTAGATTTGGGAACATTGTACCTTTTTAAGTGAAATTTGATCATTTCCAGCGGCACCCCTTAAGAGCTCTCACGGAACACAAATTTGCCCCGGCATACTGGTTGAGAATCTCATGAGACGTTGAGGCAAATTTTCTAGATCGTTTTTGCCACAGCCAGTTAAAACAAGCACAAAAGAGACTTCCCATTCCCGCGAAGGGTGTGCCAAGACTTTGTCTTCGTGGTGTACTCGACTACTCGTACAAGGTGTGCCATTGCATTGTTCTTTGTCATGCGCTTCTTGAACATGTTTTTTTTTTTTTTTTTGCTCAGTTCACATTTCATGCATTTGTGTTCCATCTCTTCCCTTGTGTTGCCTTCAGCCTGATGGCTTCTTTGCCAAACTCTCCTCCGTGTTTCACAATCTCCTCCCCAAAATGTTGAGTGACAGAGTTCAACAGGTAATGTTGTCATGGCAACAGCGCTGATGCTGTCGTACCCTTAGTTTGTGCTCTTTAGCTCGTTTTCCGTTCTCATAGGTCCTCGTCAGCAAAAGTAGCAAATGGTACAATTGATTAAACAACTGAGAACAAAGGACAGAGATGGCAGTTTTACTTGTGTAGCTCTCCAAAACTGCTCATCATTCTTTCATCCTGCTTAGATAAGGGTAACATTGTACAGTCCTAAGTATTTAGAATTAGACCTCATCAAACCCATTGTGTTAGTAGTAGTTGTCTTAAGTGAAACATACAAGCAAGAAACTGCTGTCTATCGCACTTTATCATCCTCCCGCCTTATTTTTTTTATGCCCTCCACCAGATGACAGATAGCTCCACGATGAGCTTCCCCTCTGTGCTTGGTCACATGACCAACGCCATCCTGAATCACGACGTTCTGGCGCTACCTGTCCTGCCGAAAAGGCGTGGCGTGCCTCCTCTGCAAAGCTTTGCGCCACTCAAGTCCATGCTTCCCTGTGACTTCCACCTTCTAAACCTTCGCAGCATCCAGAGCCAAGTAAGGCCACCATCTTGCACTCATAAACATATTTCTACTCAGTTGAATATTTTCTGGCTGGATATACACTGCATGATTCAAGTGTCACCATTCGAGTTTTTTTTGTTTTTTTTTGTTTGGTTTTTGCGCTCAAGTGCCACAATTTAGATATGTATCATTGGCACATGGGTTAAATTGTAATCCTACCCCGAGGTATCGAATATGCCAGTTTAAATCCAGCTCGGAATTGGTCAGAATATGTCGTATTTGTGTTCATAATTATTCGTAGTTATTTGGAGTTGTGTTTCGCCAACATGCGCATTTGCTCGTAATCCCGTCATAATTCATCGTAATTTGTCATAAATGTGTCAACATAATTATTTGCGAGGTCCCATTCATAAATTCACTCTGACGCCCATCTCCTACGGTGAGAGAGCGCTTGTGTTGAGGCGGAGCGTTTGGAGATCGCAGCTCTGCCTGGAGCAGCACACGCACTGAAGTCATATTTCAAAAACAAAAAACAAAAACCTAGCTTCGGGACGTGTTGATTGAACATATTTTCTACTTTGTATTTCATGTTTTACAAGTGCTCAGTGTGCCCCCCCCACTACGGGCAGCATGCACTGTCAAGCTGGTGATATTCCTCCAAAACGCAGTAAGATGTTGACGCGCGGGCATAAGGCTATATATTATGGAACCTCAAAATATCAGTGGCAAAAAAAAAAGTTTAAGCCGTTTACGTGTCAAAATGATGACATACCATGTACAGTGTTATATTGGACTTTATTGTGCAGTGCGTTTATGTGCGCAACCGGTCCATTTTGGTGGCATTATGAATGAAAAGCGTGACTGATTGTCACTGAAATTTATGGATACATGTGCTAATGATAGTCTGAAAATATTAGAACAAATCTCACAGTGTTTTATATTTAATGTTATTATAATTGTTCACGTCATGATGGCTCAACTCCATTTGCCTGTAGCAAAACATTACATCACTTTGTCCAAAAACATGGCCGATTGTCCCCAAAAGTACTTGTGCAGACGTAATAATCAGTCTGGATATCTTAGAATGTAACTTCCTATATTTTGGGTGATATTTGAAAGCGTTATGGATTATTATTATTGTTATTATTATCGGAATGTGCGGCAGTGCTTCAGTCTGAAATATTATCAAAAATATTGTGAGTTCTAATATTTTTAGCCTACATGTATTCATAAATGTTGGGGACAAACGGTTTTCACTGTTCTGATTCCTGCCACTGTAATACAAATCGGTGGTTGGCTGTCGCGCTGCAGTCACTGCAATTAAATGTCTTCTTTTTTTTTTTTTCCTCGAAGAATATGAAACCTGAGATGGAGTGTTATCTAAATTATGGCAATGCTTGACGTTTCCATACTTATTTTTATAGCACACAAATGAACGGCTGTGTTGCTTGCACGCAAACGCGTCACGGCGAAGAATGAGCGGGGAAAAAAATTCCAATTATTACATCTTCTAATGAAAAGGAAACGAAAAATAATCTGTTGTGTGGGTCAGTTTGACTCAAATTTGTAGGTTAATTCGCGCATTGTCTCAAATGTCAGTTTTACATTGCAAACACGTCGTAGATATGTCGTAAAATGTCAGGGGCGACAACCTCATATATTTTGCTAATTCAACATCCGCAGTGTTTGCGGTTCAGTGGGAGAGGGGCTTTAGCATTTGCGAGTTCACCACTTTGGTCATTTGTTTTATTTCGGAACCTGAGTCACCGAAAACCTCACCCAATTGCTTTTTGTCCTAAAGCCTAAGTATTAAAAGTATCACTTTGGTGACATTTTGGACCAAGGAACTAGTTTGAACTGAATTGAGGGACTTCATTTACAAATAACTCGTGCTTTGTTACCATCATGTGTAAATGTAAAGGCAATTACAAACCTTTTTATGGTGGTGGCACCAATTATTCATAGATTTCTTCTTGTTATTTGTAGCAGGTCTCAGTCTATATCCTCCCTACAATAGTGGGGCCAGACTGTATTTATCACACAATAGGTGTTTTGGTATAGAGGCAGATACTTCGAAAAAATGTACCAACTTTACAGTTAAATGAAGATGGCAACAGTTTGACCATGGAACAGTTTTGTGTTACTTTTACTATCACGTCATAGGTTACATTACTTCAAGCTCCAAATGGGAGAAACCCTGGTGTCATGTGTTTGACTGTAGAGGTCTCACTGATCTTTTTTTTTTCTTTTTTTTTTTTTAATGAATTAATATAGTTATTTAAGTGGAATCTTTTTTTGTGTGTGTGTGTGAATGCACAGGATCCCAACGCTCCTTCGCCATACACAGCTTTAATTCTTCACCGTTTTGGCCTCGACTGTGCTTTGGATGTTCCAAACTTGGGCTTCAACTGCACCACCACCAAAGGACAGGTGAGGAAACGCTCATAAAAGACAAAAAAAAAAAAACAGTGGAACCTTGAGTGCCCCAGCTTAGAAGATATTTGGGTTATGAACAGTTGCCTGATCTTTTTTTATTTTTTATTTTTATATTTTTTTTTGGGGGGGGGTGCCAAAATTGACTATTTGTAGCTTGGTACCACTGTACACTGTGCACAAGTACAACTGGTAACTAAGTACGAATGAATACGATGAGAAAGTTCCAACCACTCCCCATGGGCGATTGCCCGCAAAACATCAGCAGAATTCAGCATGTCGTAATGCCAGACCTTGAGATGACGATTGAGACCAGGTCCAGTATTGGGTGGAAATCGTCCGTCATCTTTGGCATGAGGAAATAAGGGGAGAAGCCCAAGATGTGACAAAGGATTCATGGCCTTGATTATGTTTTTGGCCAGGAGGGCTGATAGCTCTTTGTCCAGAACCAAGACCCTTGCTGGGTCGCAGATGCTAGTTTCTGACCCGGCTGGAGACACAGGGCCGGCGTCGGAACTGAATCCTGCACCCTGTGGGTTAACCCATTAAGGCTATGATAAGCGTGTGGCCGCGATTCTTCTTTTAAGGCTGGGAGAGTGGATATGTCGTTTTGTTTTGTTTTGACCAATTGTTGGTCTCTCAGCCAATTAAATGCATCCGAATATGCATAAGAGGGTGACGTGGGCCTCGGAACACATCCTGGAATTTTTTTTCGAGCATTTATGGTTGACACGGATTCGTGGGAGTTATGAAATAAATGACGCGATTGACGATGGCGCGGGAGGAATTAGAATCAGTGTAACGAGGCGACAGTGACATACTGCTAAGAAATATGTTTGTAGACACAGACAATGAGGATGTTGAAAATTTTGACGGCTTTGTAACAGAATGGATGATGAATAATTACCAATCGATCCGCCGAGGTTATTACAACTGTGCTCCAGTATTGAAGGTATATATATTTGGAGTTGGAATATACCCGCAGATACATTTGTTTGTTGTTTTCTAAAAAATATATATTGAAGTTTTATAATAATACACTTAGGTTTGTGTGAACGCCACAGGTGTAAGCTCTAAAATGTTTTTGGAATTATGTTTCTATCTGCTTCAGGACCTGAGATACCAATTATTTTAACTCATTCACTCACAGCCATTTTCTGTGAAGAAACCACCTTCGCTACCGGTTGTTTCCTATATTTTGTCAGATTTTGCAAAGCCCACAGAATATTGTGTTCTATCGCTATAAAAACATGGAACCTATCAAAAGAAAGATAAGACTCTATCTGGCTGATCTCTTATACTCTGCTGCAAGCTGCTGGCCATTTTTTGTAATAACTACCATTGCTTTAAGCCGCCTCCCCATGTCAGAAGCTGCATCAAAGCCTTCGGTGTGCTCTTGCATAAAAAAAGAACATAAAAACGTATTAACCCATTTTTGGTAGAGAAGGACAAAGTATTAAACGGTTTTATACGTTTTTGGGATTGAATGAGTTAAATATTGTTGAATTTCCAGGAAACCTTCAAGGTTTTCGTGGTTGACGCAAGTCTCACCCATAGGTTTTAGAGGCGTGTTTTGCCAGGCGCCTTAATAGGTTAAGGGTGAAAGTAAGACACCCAGCCCCAAAGCCTCAAACCCCGGCTTTCTGTGCCCTGGAGGGATGAGGGGCAGCACGTGCAGAACTTCTTTGCCCTGTTGTGTGTTGTCAAGCCGGTCTGCTTTGTCGTCTTGTGTGCAGCTGAATGTTTCCGGCCTCTTCAAGAACTTGGACCTGCAGCTTCTGCAGCCCATGTCTTTGACCCTAATGTACTCTAGTCCACCACTGGCCAACCACTCCACAGTCAGCCTGGATCTGATGGAGATCTCCGCCTTCAAGCTCAAACTGCGCTAGGAGCCAACCTGATCCAGCGGGCTCGGACTCTGAGGACCAAGAACTGGAGCCTTGCCGGCACGGGGGATTCGGCCGTGACGAACGCGTTCTGCAGCACCACAAACTCTCTGAGGACACGGCTGCACTGGGTTCTGCTGCGTACGAATGTGTTCTTTCTTGGCTTTCAGCCTCGAACTGAACTACTGAATGTAAATATCCCAATGATGTGCAAGTGGGGAGTAAGAGGGTGGAGGTGGTGGTGGGGTTTAGGAGGCTCATCAAGAATGTGTGCCACATAAGAGTGCAATTTGAAAAGCTTTATTTGTTTTATGAGCTTTTATTTTTAATTTTCTATGCTCACAATATTGGCACACATTGCAATCATTTTTTTTCCATTTCATGTCAAATTTATTTTTCATGTCAATGCAACAACGAACAGTTTGTGGGGTGGATATTGGGAGATGCAATATGTGCAGGTCTCAGTATTGCAGTAACAAAGGGATCATGTGAGAGCTTCACTCGTCATTTGGAGCTTCTTCATCCAGCCGGCCAACAGTCGTCATAATTCAGTATTGGCGCCGCATCACGGCTGAGCGTGTAGTTGCGCTTTACCAACACTGACTGGACCATGTATGTTCGTGTGCAAAATCTTAAGCAACCACTAGTCCCCTTGTTTCATGAGCCTTTCACATGTTGACAGTAAATGGGAGGACCGTGTGAGGATGAAGCTGAGCTGAGTGGTTCAAAGAATATGTCTGAATAGTTTTTTTTTTTTTAAGTCACTGTGACATCAATGCAACTTTCCATCCTGCTGGAATTATTACGGTAGCACCAATTTTTATTTTTTTTTCTCTCTCGCTAATATGATGCACAAACACGTCTACATATGTCCAAGTGCAGTGGCTTTCTCTACCCCCTGTAGCAATATTGTGCATTAGTGTCCCCAACTTTTTTTTTTCTTTGTGTCATCGGAGACCAGTTCATATTAGCAATTTTTCTCAGACCAGGGGTGGGTCTTTTGTTGTTGTGTATTCCCGATGGAGAACGATGATGGCGTATTCCTGATCGGGAGGTAATACGCACTGCTATAAATGCCTCCATCTCTGTCAGTGGTTGGGGACCATTGGTTTAAATGGCTTCTGACTTTTTAGTTGGACACAGTACAACTCTATATGTCCATATGGAGTATGTCAGGGACACTTGATGATGCTGTAAGTGTGGGATCGGCTCAGGATGCTAAGTTATTTCCTCTTAAATTTCAGTCATCATTTAATTCGTAGAAATCAAAGAGATCTGCTTTTCAGTTTTTCGCTACCTGGGCTTCCTGTTTGTAAACGGCTATGCCCAATCCGGCCCCACGGAGATTTGTAATGTGATTAAAATTATATTTCAGTAATATTCCAGTGATCATGGAGAAACCTTGTTAATGTACAGTTTAATTAAAAAAAAAAAAAAAAAACTTAATTACATGAAAATCTTTTTTTGAAGAAAATTCACGGTGCAGATGGATTTCTTGACTTTTCCACACCGTCTACTGTGACTGAATTGCCTCAAATGAAAATTGTGAGGCAGAGCTGAGTGACAATGTAAGCGCAGCTCGCTGATGTGTGTATCACGATGGGCTACAAAATGTCACCTCTGCGGAGCTGCGGCATTTCCCCGTGGCCGAGTCTGTACTCAGCACTGAGCTGTGGTGGACACATTTTTGTTACGATTCTAGTCTGTGCATTGCCTATCTGGTTAATTCATTTCCCTCAGGAGGCTTGTCACACATCAAGATGCGCTGCCCTGGCTTCAATTAACATTTCAGTGAAACCGCATCAAGTTGCACTTCCTGTTCTGCCGTCCCTCAATCGCCATATCAGCTTTCATTGTGTGTCACATGGAAATCTGTATAAAAACAAAAACTGAAAAGTGCTATTCGCTGTGTGTTCAGAGGTAATATATAGTGGCAGGATATCTTCTGTATTCAGAAAAACTTTAATAAAGTTCCACATTGCTTATGTTTACCAGTGTATTTTTTTAACTAATTTGAAAGGATGAAGGAAACTGATGTGATGTCAGAATGGTGTTTGACTTCTTACCTTCTGTCTCACAGTGAAAAGATTGTGGGTTCAAATCTGGGCTCTAGCCTTCCTCTGTGGACTCGAGTTGCATATTCCTGAGTCCCACGTTTCAAAAACATGCATGAGAAATATTCCAGAGCAATGGAACAGATGATTGAAGGCTTTGAGGGAGTCGAGGCTTGGTTCTCCAAGAGCATAACCCAGAAATGGTGATGGAGTGCATACAAAATTATGGCCTGAAACTCAATAATAGCGCTAAGCGTGAGTTTGCAGTGCAAGAGATCTTCCTTGGGGACAAACAGCTCCAGGCGTACAACCGGATGAAGACAAAAGTGATACGGAACATGCCAAGACCAACAAACAAAACGGGTATGTTGTGCAATATGGGGATGATAAATTTCATAGGCAAATTTATTCCCTACCTTGCAACTAAGACTATCACAATGACTGTGACTTTAAATGGGCTACAAAATGTGGAAAAGCGGCAAAGACTAACTCAGACTTTTCTACTATAGCACCAGCCTTAGCATATGACCACAAGAAAGATCTCATTGATGCAAAGATTGGAGCAGTACTTCTGCAAGCTGAGGGACAATAGTGGATAGAAGCCAGCATCTTATGCATCAAGTCAAGGGTCAAGACTGCATGCAAGTATGCACAGATCGGAAAAAAAAAAAAAAAAAGTATTTCTATAGGTGTGGGATACGGATTGGAACGGTTTTAGTTACTTACTGTATATGGACTGCCGTCTCATGGTGGAAACTGACCACCGCCCACTAATACAACAGTTGAGGACATTGAAAGCCACAAATGGTTGAATGCTCTGCCAGTATTTGACGTTTCAGCCAAACCATTCTTAACTGGCAAACAATGACCTAGTTAGGATCGAGGATGCGGATGGTTGGATTGTGAGGAACAGTATCAGGAAGTGATGTTGGGGTAACTTCCTGATACTGATACGATGTTACATCTTTTACAGTTATAACAGAGGATGGACACTCTGGCACAATCGCTGCAGTCAGTGGAAGCATCCCGTGTGTGTCAGAATCACTTGGAATCTCATTCCCAACACCAATCAGCTGTAGTACAAACATGTACTGAGAAGGCCAATGGAAAATAGGGAATATTCATATACTATACAGATTAAGTTGATTTAAAAGTTGTTAAAATAAAAGTTTTAATGTATTTGTCTTGAGTCTGCCCAAATGTTAACCCATGTTGATTAAAAAAACAAAACACTCAGTGTTGCTGGAACTTTCACGTTTATTGACAATTGTGAACATCCGGGCATTTCTGATATTTCCGCAATGCAAACGCTTCTTTTTTTCACGGTGAACGCAAACGGCGTTCTTACCCTTGCCTGTGACTAGCATACAAACCAGGCAGATTGTTACAGTAGTGAAATGACATTTCATTCGCATTTTGAAATCAAAATAACCAAATCAAATTATAGGGATTTAAAGTCCAATGCTTTTTCATGAGCGGAGATATTTATTTCACCGAGTAAGACCGCCATTTGACTTGTGAGCTTGAAATATATCATCTTAAAAAAAAAAAAAAAAAAAATCTAAGAAAGGGGGATGTTATTATTAGTGTTACCACTGGGAGTCGCGGGTCTATCACGGTTTGACTGATGCAGCTGTGGCAATATTATGATCCGTGAGGATTCCTCTTGCAGAGCAAGATTAGTTCGGTATGTGGAAGTGGAACATGTTAGCTCAGACTGTGGGTGTTTTTTGTTTTGATTATTGAATTACTGTATTAATTTTTGGTGTTATTATTAATTGATTATTGTTCTAATATTTCCTGGTTTATGTTCAACTACCAATAATGGAAGAATCCTATATTTCTCATCAAAGATATCTCTACCCCTTTGACGCCCTCTCACACACCAAAACAAGTACTTGAGCGGGGGCAAGTCGGCAACTCTCTGGCCAAACACTAAAACGGTTTATTTATGGATGTATCTGTAGGGGGCAGCATTGAGTCAGCTCAACGCTGTCCACTTTTCTCTTTTGATCTTGTGAAGGAGAAGGGCACAAAGGAGAGATGCAGTGCTGTAAACCATGCATTGCCCGTGTGAAACTAAGCTAGAGCATCTTTTGTTGTTTTTGGAAACACAGTGCCATGAAATATTATTTGCCCTCTTCGACAATTTGTTTCAAATTTCAAACAAATGTAAAGACCAGACATTTAAATTTGAGTGGGGGAGTTGAAGGGGGAATCTGAAATGGGGAAAGCACGTTTTCACACTACTGTAAACACCCTTTGTTGCTGCAACATAAAAAAAAAAAAAACCTTAAAAACAGTTCTCAGTGTAAAAGAAAGTGACCGCTCGAGGTCTGGCTGACGGAGCTCCAGGGTGGAGGGAGGCCAAGTGTTTGCCAAGACGCCCACTCTACATTTTATCTCAAGCTGTTGCCACCAACTGTGTCTTTACCTCTGAAGACTCGGAGAGGAGAACATTCCTTCCTTCGCAAACTAACCGACCGTAATAACGGCAACTTGCTGTGATGCTGCATTTAGTGAATCTTAAATCTTTCGCAGCCAAGCAGAGGCAAGCGGATTGATTTGATTCGCATGAAACGCCATCAAGCTCTATGGAGGCTCGCATATGAAGATGAAAGAATTTCAAGCGTTTAGAAAACCATGAGAGCTCCAGGCACACATTTACATTTCGAGCGTAAAATGGAGGCGATAGTTTGTGTAGTGAGTTATCACTGAAGAGATCTACTATAGCGAGGACAAAGTGCATAATAGTAGTACATGGATCGTAAGATGGCTAATGCTAATCAAATAAATGCTCAAACAGCTGTCCATAGATGACATAAGTGCCGTTGCTTTGTGGTGAAGCTGAAACATGACCAGGGAGAAGTTAACAGCCATCTGCTTGCTTGGAGAGCAAATACAATTAGCAATGCTAAATGTGTGCGTGTGAATAGAGAAACAGGCAGACGGATCTTTGCAAACACCAAAGCCATTTTATTCCAGCATGAATCTGATCTCCACAATATTATCCACTACAAGGTCAATAGAAAAGCAAGTAATACAACTAATGTATAAAATACAAGATTTCCTTTGCTTTTAATCAGTGTAATCTGATTAAGTCGATGTACGCTCCGATGTACAGAGTAAAACAGGTTATTAAAAAACAAAACAAAACTCATTTTTGTTGTAATCTCACAGGAATAACGTTTTAATTTTAATAGAATGTTGAACGTGAGGTGCTGCACGGTAACCAAGTGTTGCGCACATCTGCCGCACAGTTCTGATGTTCAGGGTTCGAGTCTCACTTCAGACCTTGCTGTGTTGCGTTTGCATGCTTTGCTGCGGCTGTTCCTACATTCCAAAACTTTCATGTTGAAAGTTCGGTTCAATGAAAAGCGACCGTAGGTGTGAATGTTGAGTGTGACTGCTTGCTTGTTTATATGTGCCCTGCAACTGGCTGGTGACAGTCCGGGGTGTCGACTAGAATAAAAAAGCTCACCTGTGACCTTGGTGCTGTGTAGAAATGGAATTGATTCTGGTAAATAAGACATTTTTTCCCCTTCTATTTCTACCTTTTTCCTTTTCAGTGTAGCCAGCCTTGATAGTGTTCTGACCGCTGTTATACAAGGTAATCAAAGCAAAAAAATAAAACGTTTGCTGCTCCCGAAATGTAATTGAGATATTCTGGGAATAAATCAATATTGCTTCAGGCTGGAAAACAGAGCAAAAAAAAAAAAAAGCTTAAATAATAATACAGCACTTTAATCGGAAGCAAACCTGGAGAAAATGTTTTGGCTTATTCAGTTAAGCCCCCAGACTCTTGTTCCGGGTGGCTGTTCTGTATAACTGGCAGTGACATCAGTCGTCTTGGGATGGCCGACACCGAAGAAGCGTGTTACGGTGTCCGTTGGGTTGAAAATAACCATCGCCACCTGACAAGAATTTTGTAAATCACACTTCCAATTATCTGACTGTGTGAAGACTGTTGCTCGTGTGATAACAAACAAACATCTGGCAACATTTATCATCATTCTGTGAAGACAGATACAAACTAAAACATCTGTTGTGACTCAGACCGTTCCATATTTGTCCTGTTGTGAAAAAGATGCTCGAGCGAGGGTGTCAAACTTATTTCTACGTCATTACTTGTATCATCAACAGACCGTGACATCCAGGCCTGGACTGGCTATCTGGCATACAGGGCCGATGCTGTGCTTTTTATTATTTGCCTCCATTTTACCCCAAGAGTGGCCCACAATTTAGAAGGACTAGTCCATCAATCCACTTGAAATATCGACATCAAAACTGAACAACATCAGTCAATATCAGTTGCTTGATACCTGAGGCCTATCAGCTTAATACAGCTTCCCATGATATAAATATGTGATTATTTTTCATAATGAAAAAAGTAATTTGAATTAATATGCAATTAAAAAAAGTAGATTGCATTTAGTAAGGCCTACATTTTGACAAGATCCAAATGATATCCTATCATCGTAAATTGTGGCAGGGGGTCCTCAGTTCCTGACAAAGGATGTCTTCCAGGGTATTAATAAATCCGTTTGTGATGTAGAGTGAGAATACAAAAAGGCACGATCAGTTCCCACTTGTTTTATATCGGGTGTTTTGTTTTAATCATTATGTTTTATTTCAAAATCTAACAGAGACAATTTTACCTCACATTATCTCATGGCAACGTGTAAAAAAAGTTATGATTAAACTTGGTTATAAAATCTGTTTCAAATCTCTCTTTCTTGATGTCATTTGTAATATGGAAGAGATCCCAGAGCAGTATTTTAATTGATATGAAATGTTTAGGAACACATTACAATTAATTGAAATTCAATTACAATTTCAATTATTATGCTCCAGAATTACAAAATCGGCATAATCACAAACAAAAATAAAATATTATTAATACTACTTTTGAGTCATTTAAATGTATATATTTGCACTTTTTTTTTTTTTTTTTTTTTAAAGTTTAAAATGACTAATTTAATACATCTTGTGTGGCCCAAAAAGAACTTGCATAATTATAATGTTTCAAAGAAATATATTTTGTCTTAATATATTTTACATGTTTAAACATTTTCTTGTTTTGTTCCAAGAAACAAATGATTGTCCTAAACGTGATTGCAATTATCACCAAATTAATCACGATTAATATTTTCTTCATAATCGAGCATCCCTACCTCCAATGGCGGAGGCACGTGGCGGCCAGGGGTGGCCACAGCCACCACAACCCCCCTCACCGGCCACCCGAGCCCCCCAGCAAAAAATTCTAAATAAAAACTAAGAAACCAGCAACCCTGTTTTTAAAAACTAATTTTAAGTGTGGCTCCAATGGCGAAGGCACATTTGTGCCCACCACAACACCCCCTCGGCGGCCACCCCCAGCAAAAAATTCAAAATAAAAACTAAGAAATCAGCAAACCTGTTTTAGAAACAAATTTAAAGAGTGGCTCCAATGGCGTAGGCACGTGGTGTACAGGGGTGGCCGCGGCCACCACAACCCCCCCGGCAAAAATTCAAGATAAAATTCAAAATAAAAACTAAGAAATCAGCAAACCTGTTTTAAAAACAAATTTATAGTGTGGCTCCAATGGCGGAGGCACGTGGTGTACAAGGGTGGCCGCGGCCACCACAACCCCCCCTCACCGGCCACCCCTAGCAAAAATTAAAAATAAAATTCAAAATAAAATTCAAAATAAAAACTAAGAAATCAGCAAACCTGTTTTAGAAACAAATTTAAAGAGTGGCTCCAATGGCGTAGGCACGTGGTGTACAGGGGTGGCCGTGGCCACCACAACCCCCCCCTCACCGGCCACCCCTAGCAAAAATTCAAAATAAAATTCAAAATAAAAACTAAGAAATCAGCAAACCTGTTTTAGAAACAAATTTAAAGAGTGGCTCCAATGGCGTAGGCACGTGGTGTACAGGGGTGGCCGCGGCCACCACAACCCCCCCCTCACCGGCCACCCCTAGCAAAAATTCAAAATAAAATTCAAAATAAAAACTAAGAAATCAGCAAACCTGTTTTAAAAACAAATTTATAGTGTGGCTCCAATGGCGGAGGCACGTGGTGTACAAGGGTGGCCGCGGCCACCACAACCCCCCCTCACCGGCCACCCCTAGCAAAAATTCAAAATAAAAACTAAGAAATCAGCAAACCTGTCTTAAAAACAAATTTAAAGAGTGGATCCAGTGGCAGAGGCACGTGGATCCACGGCCACTGCCAGCAAATAATTCAAAATAAAATTTAAAATAAAAACTAAGAAATCAGCAAATCTGTTTTAAAAACAAATTCAAAGAGTGGCTGCATGGTTAAGAACCACCTATTTAAACATTTCAGGTATGAACTTATGGCCACCCCTATATGAGTCATGGTTTCACCCTGGCCACCCCAATAAAACATTTCTGGCTACGCCCCTGCCTACCTCAAAGTGTTTCCCAGACTGTTTCCCATCTTGCAAGCACATCAGAATAGGTTAGTGATAAGCTACGACATGTTGTGATTTCAAAATTTGGGTTGCGGAATATCTGCCGTAAAGCGAGGACCCCTAGATGACGCTCTGCGTCTTGATGAAAGCTGTCCTTTCGCCGCGACCGTCCGCTTCCTCGCTGTCTGATTCAGACTCGTAGGCGGTCACGTCCTCGTCCCCCCACACGGTGGGGATCCCCTTGTAACATATGCGAGCCTCCCTCTTCTGTCCTCGACCCAGGCCGAAACCGAAGCCCACGCGTCTTCCGGGCGCTTTGGTCCTCCGGCCAGAAGAAGAAAAAGAAGCTGCGCCCGAGCGCAGCTGCAGTGTGAGAAAAACTCCAGCGAAGGCCATCAGGATGAAGGCACAGCTGAGCACCGCCACGACGGCGGCGAGCGACGAGGACGAGCGAGGGTCGGGCGGGTCCCCGCCGCCTCCGCTTTTATCGTCGTCGCCTGCCGCCGGATCCTCTCCTTCGGGATCTCCGCCGGCAAGCGGAGATTTTCGCTGGACTTGGTTCTGGTGCAGGCAGGAGGTGAGGAGCAGGCGGCTGTGAGGGGGGCAGGACAGACAGTCGGCGGGCCCCGTGGCGGAGCAGGTGAGGCAGGTGGGGTGGCACGGCAGGCAGGCTTGCACCGAGGACAAGTCCACCCAGTTCTCCAGGGACAGATTGAGGAGCTGCGGCCCCGACGTGAAACCGGGAGGGCACAACTTGACGCAACCTTGGAGGAAGAGGGAGAAGCCCGGGCTGCATTCTGTGGCATGAACCAGACAAAAACAACAACACGCAGATGTTTCATCAACATGATTTATACAAAAAAAATAATCAATGCCATTTGTGGAGTTACACAATAGTTTTATTTAACAATATTTTTTTATAGTCGTCGGTCACTATTGAATTGAATATCACCTACAACCACCTGTTCGAACCGATCGGAATCCATAACATAACCTGAGAACTTCTAACACTAACGAGTCAAAGGACTGTTCAATTTTAACATTTTCACTCACGTTTGTTGCCAAGGAGTTTGTCATTCACTCATTTGCTGCCAAAAGCGTATAAATACGTTCTATTTTAAATGTATTAAGTGTCCCAAAGACATATTTATGTTTGTTTGTTTTTCACGCTAGCGCATACAGAAGGCTTTGATGCACTGCAAAGAACGTTTGAAGAAATGGTAGTTATTACACAAATGGCCAGCAGGTGGCAGCAGAGCAAAGGAGACAACCATGTTGACAAAAGAGCTCAAATACTCACAATTCTAAACAGATTAGTGAATAATGATGAAACTTAGCTATATTCTAATGCTAATTGCTGCAAATCGGAAACAGATAGAAATATACATTTTTTTTCCTGATGAAAGAAGAGACTTTAATCTTTCTTTTGGTATGTTCCATGTTTTTATAGCAATAGAACACAATATTCTGTGGGCCTTGCAAAATCAGTCAAAACCCAGTAAAACAGCCGAGAGTGAAAGGGGGTTGCTTTTGTGAAAACAGCTGCGAGTGAATGAGTGAATGGCTGTATTTTGAATTATATCAAATGATGCCATTTCTTCAATGTTGTCCTATGAAAAGACATAATGAAATATCTGCAGAAATGTGAACGGTGTACTCATTGATGTGTGATACTGTAAAAAAAAAAATACCATACTCATTTGGATGCTACTTTGATGATTTTGTTTATTTGGGGGATGGTTTGGAACTACCTTGAAAAATTAAAAATTATTCTACATATAGGGGATGATGAGAGTGATTCCCGTGAGTTGTGAGAAATGATCCAATTTGACTCATTATTTTCAATTTTATCTTGACTTACGAGTGGCCTTGCACGTTTTTTTGAGTTGTAAGCTGCTGCTTGTGGAGTTTCAGGTACGCGATTGCTCAAGTGGGAAAACGTTATTCACTAAGGTGACCAGTGTTGTACCTGAATGCGTTCAATGAACCAAAGTTCATGGACTGGTTCATATTTTGGGCAAATGGGAACTGAACATAGTGTATTTTGGTATTTAAAAAAAAAATCTAAATAGACGAATCCAGGAGAATTCCGTTGCATTGTGCAACACTAATTGACAACATAATCACAATGTCATTGATAGCATCATTTGCCAGTATTTACAATAAATGTCTGCAAACCTAACAAAAACAGATAAGAGAATAATATACAATATACTGTAGTAGGGTTAGGATAGAGGAGGCAACAGAAGCATTACTAAATTACATTGCATTTACCGTATTTTCCGCACTATAAGGCGCACCTAAAAGCCTTCAATTTTTTCAAAAGCTGACCATGCGCCTTATAATCCAGTGCGCCTTATATATGGATCAATATTGAGCCGCAACAGGTCTCGCTGACCCTGCACGATCGGTGACACGCATGCGCAGAAGATCCCGCCATCTTGGATCGCTAGCTAATACTAATACTTTACCTCAGAGAAAATAATAAAACAGCTGTTTATTCATTTTGGGAGTGAATGGAGTTGTCAGAAAGCTGGTTTGTAATCTATTAATAAAGTTTGACTGACCTATCTGACTGTTTTGTTGACATTCCCTTTAGCGCAGCACCATCTAATGGATGCATAATGTAACCCCAGCCTCTACTATAGCGCTTATATATGGAAAAAGTTTTCAAATATGTCATTCATTGAAGGTGCGCCTTATAGTGCGGAAAATACGGTACTTACAAGGAATTTCTAAGAATATTTACACACATGTTAAATACTGTCCAATTGAAGAATTAAGTAAAAAATAAAGCCAAATTAAAAAGGATAACCACTGGATCTCAAAAGGACTAATAAATGCCTGCAAAAAGAAAAATGTACTGTAAATAACAGAGAACACATACAATATAAAACTAAAGAAGCAGAAAGTAAATATAAGAAATATAAGAACTCGTTACTGAGAAACCAAGAGGATGTGTACAAAATAAAACTATACTTGAACTCCTAGAAAATAAAAATAACGCGTCGTTATCTGAGATCTATTAAATAATGTGATCAGTAAGGCCAGTTACTATTTTATACAAAATAATACAAATATCAACCATATGAATGATGTTATTGATAGCAATAGCTACTTTGTAAATGTTGGATCAAATCAAGCAAAAAACATTCCTGAAAAGCGTAATATTGGTATTAACAGAATTAAAATAAATTCTTTGTAGTTTAATGTTGAAATCAATAGAAGAAATTCATCAATATTTGTTTTTGAAGTAATTGTCTTTCTCTCTTAGGGCCTGATTTACTAAAACCCCTTCCTAATTTCATCTATTTGCATATACTCCTCCTAGTACATGCAATGAGTGCAATTTAGTGCGTTGAGCAGACATAATCCTTGTTTAGATGATTAGCTCCCACATCTGTTTTCGTGAGTTTGTTTGTGATTGAAACTAGATCCTTAGATGGATTAAGTACAAAATATGCCTGTACAAACATGTAATGTGAAAAAGTGAAAATCGACTTCATCACTATATAATCAATTGCAAATTATTTTAGCTTGTTGGAACTTAAACGAGCACGCTAGACAAGAGTGTGCGGCCATTTTCCTGCTATGTAGCCCACATAATCAGTTGCTGCCCCTCCTCTAAGATGACACATGATGGCCTGTGTGTAAACATCTCACCGATGCAGATCTGCTGGGCATCAAAGGTCTTGCAGCTGTTGTTGGAGGGCCGAGGGAAGTCCGACGACAAGGGGCTGACCACACTGGAACCTGTCCCCCACAGAGTCAGAGTGAACTGACTCAACACTCCTGAAAGAGATTAGAGGGAGGATACCGATGAGAGAATCATGAAGGTCATCTATCGTCTTGTTTATCAGGAAACAATAGCGGCTAGCTGTGTTTGGCTACACATGTTAAGTTACATGTAAGTAGTCTTCATTCATGTTTTAGTTTAGCAAATGTTAAGCTTGTGAAGAAAAACACAGGCTGCCATTTTTGAAAAGGAATAACACATTTGATGCATTTCCCTTCATGTTTTGACTTGGAATAAGTGTGCAGCGTTCCCAATGGATTTGGGCGTGCGGACATTAAAGCTATTTCAAGGATTTTGAGCTTTACTCACCCGATTATTCTATGCTATTATTCTGAACACAGCTGGAGCTCCTCTCAACTGTTTGAGGCCAGAAAAAAAATTACATTGCCGTCACGCCCAGCCGCTCTCAGTAAACGGCGCTAAGGCAGTTTGGGATGTAGTAACAGTGCCAAATGGATGTGTGTGTGCAAATCAGTTCATTTGAAACGATTGACACATAAAGCATCATTTCGCACGCTGGGGTGCAATATTGCTGCTGTTGATAAATTCTGTGTAAACAAATAAGGCAGCATGCTGATGGGCTCGCTTTCAGTCAGTGCCAGTTTTGAATAAAACAAAATGTGTTGTGAAATGTGTGATCAGGAAATAAATACGTGTTGTGATATTGCCGTATTATTTCCTCTGAAAAGGAGCCATTTTAAAAAGGTTCCTATGGCGGATGAGCATTTCTACAACTGGAGGTAATATTTCAGGGCAGGTGGCAAAATGGGGTCATTTTCAAAATGTGGTCATTGTCACTCTCTATTTCTATTATCAGTGCCCTAATTCCTTATTCCTTACTTTTGTAGGTGGACGACAAGGTTGGGCATTGTGTGGATAATAACCCACCGACTGCCCTTCAACAGACAATATCCCAGTCGGGAAGATAACAACACGTTGTTGGCATAATACAACACCGCTGTGCTTGTTATTGCCTGACAGCAAAAGAAAGGCGCAATCTTTATTTGTACATAAGAAAACAGCAAGCTTGGAAACGTGGTGCCGATTAGAACTGAGAACGGTGACGTACACAAAAGTCACAACATAAATGGAAGATCTGACAACCATGGGAAAACAAGACAATCGCTTAATGAGGCAGGGAAAAATATTATGTATTCCATCTCAGGAGGCGGAAAAGGTCAGTCAGTAGATATGTTTCAGTCAATACAGGTAAGAGTTGAATACAAAACATCTTTCTCCTCGATTCTCGTGATGTGTTGCAGAGAGGTTTTTACTCCGTGCACATACAGTAGTATGTCTACTGTGAGGCTATGAGGTATTATTTTCTTTATTTTTTTGTAACTATGCAGAAAATGAGTTCAAGAAAACTCCATGGATAGGTGGCACATGCCGACCAACAGCCCATTTAGTTAGCTGTAAATCCAGACGAAAACATTTAAATACCGTATTTTCCGCACTATAAGGCGCACCTTCAATGAATTACATATTTGAAAACTTTTTCCATATATAAGGCGCTATAGTAGACGCTGGGGTTACGTTATGCATACATTAGATGGTGCTGCGCTAAAGGGAATGTCAACAAAACAGTCAGATAGGTCAGTCAAACTTTATTCATAGATTACAAACCAGCTTTCTGACAACTCCATTCACTCCCAAAATGAATAAACAGCTGTTTTATTATTTTCTCTGAGGTAAAGTATTAGTATTAGCTAGCGATTCAAGATGGCGGGATCTTCTGCGCATGCGCGTCACCGATCGTGCAGGGTCACCGACAACGTCTTGACAGCGAGACCTGTTGCGGCTCAATATTGACCCATATATAAGGTGCACTGGATTATAAGGCGCATGGTCAGCTTTTGAAAAAAAATTAAGGCTTTTAGGTGCGCCTTATAGTCGTGAAAATACGGTACACATGCAGAAAAAATTGTTTTAGACAACCATGTTGTTTATTCAGATTCATTTTGTGTTTTAATTCCAAGATTCAATGACTGTTAGCAGGAGAGAGGTTTTTTTGTTTGTTTGTTTTTTTGTTTTTTGTGTGTGGCTTCACAATGAAGACCATCCATTGCCATTTACTGGCTTGTTGCCATTGCCAACACTGCAGACAGTTTGTTGGTTGGGGATTCAACATTTCAACAATATTTTTACCGCACTTCTGTGAACAGTTAACCTTGTGGGAGATAAGTGCTGTACTGTTGTGAAGTGGTTTATCCAATCATACTCCATTTTCTACAGTTTTTTTTTTTTTTTTTTTTTTTTTTTTTTTTTTTTTTTTTTTTCCCACAAGGGTCACATTTGAGCTGACTTCAGGTGAAAGGGAGGACATTTCCCGGAATGGTCACCAGCCAGTCATAGAGCATGTTCAACCACTTAGATTTAATTACCAGTAGCCTATGCTTCCACGCATGTTTTTGGAATGAGAGAGGAGGTGAGAGTACCTGGAGAAAAAAAAACATGCAAGGTCTGGGAGAACATGCAAACTCCACACAGGAAAGTTCAAACATGACGCTCCATGTCTTGTGGATGGGTGTCGTGATGTGATGCAACTAATTGTCAAATAATGGAAGCCAATTAGGCTTACCGTAGTCATGGCTATTAGCTGCAACATTTTCTATTTCCAAAGTCCATTCCCCTCGAGGATCCTCATCCCACGAGTGGGTGGTCATGAAGGCCCAGTCGTTGAAGCCCTCAGTGGAGAAGTCATTTGGCCTGCAAGAAGAGCAATAGTGTTACGTTCTCTGTTTCACAATGAAAAACAGGAAAGAGATTGATTAGTACAGAACCAAAATAAGTCAAATAAGTTTATACCTTGATTAATATTACATCTGATAGAACTTTTCTTTATTTTTCCAATATTTCACTTTTTTTTTTTTTCATATTATCGAGCCGTGCTACAACCCCAAAAAATGCAATGCAAGGCAACACGTTGCATTCTGTTCAAAGTCGTTATTAGCATTCGCCAAACCTTCATTACTAACCCCGGGTTTTCACTGACTGCGGTTGCGGTGCGGTTGCGGTGCGGTGCGTCTTGACTGCGTGCTCCGGACGGGTCAATTTTTTTGTCAATCCACACCGGCTCCGCACAGCTGCGGTCCGGCAGCTCCGTCGCCGCCCACTTCCCAACGTGTCTCGCGGGACCGTGCGCGCGCGATCATGTGGCATTTCACAACGACAAACATACAGAAAGTCTGTGCTTCTTCTGCTATGAGATTCCATGCAGCATCTTTTTTTTGGTTGTCCTTGTAAAGTATATTAATAACGAGAGTCGGGTCAGTGCGGGTCCACTCTTTATTTCTGTCTTCCGCGTCCGGCTGCCGCTCAGTACGGCAAGCGAGACGGGCACAACAAGCAATCGCGAACATCAAACTCACAATACATTACAGTCCTTATAAAAAGGATGTGCCGTGTCATATATTATTTTGTGGTTTTCCACCTCCAATTTATTAAACCTCTCCGCGTCCATGTTCGCTGGTGTCTAAACCGTGAATGAGCACATGGCCCGGCGACGCCCACGTCACGTTCTGCTGATAAGCTTGCGAAATACGAGCTGGCGAGTGTTTTATTCTGAAAGGTAACCGGAAATTTATTTTGAAACTGCGTCGGTCTTCCTGTCCCGCTCGATGTGTTTTGTGCTAGCTTGCCATTTGCCGGAGGCCTACCGCATGCGGCGTCCGGCAAAAATAGAAAATAGGTCTATCCTTGCGGAAGGCTTGCGGCACTCCGCAGGCCTTCCGCAGTCAACACGCAACGCACCCGCAAGCGGTGTAGACTGCACCATTCGAATGAATGGAATCTAATTGCTTGCGGCGCCGCACCGCACCGCAACCGCACCGCAACCGCAACCGGTGAAAACCCGGGGTAACATAGATAATTTAAGAATTTCAAACTTTATTTATATAGCATATTTTATACATTCAATGCAACTCAAAGTGCTGAACAATTAAAACATCCATAATACAATAAAAAAAAAAAAAGCCACCCTTCCCCCATATCCCAATGATCGGACCCACAGACACACACGCAAACCACAACATGGCGGGGCACAGAAAAACCCTGTGAGGAAAGGCACCCAGGAGGAGTTCATCCACACTGAGAGGGATGACGGCCAACCACCAACAGGGAGGAAGAATTTATGGTTGGAATTTTCATAGCTCTAAAAAAGCATTTGTTATTATAGAGCATAGTATATTAATGAATAAAAGAGATATGACATAAGAGGTTTAGCATGCAAATGCATGGAAAGGTATTTGGATAACAGATATCAGTATTTGCTTTTGCAATTCAAAAACATACCAACAAAACTATTGAAAATCACTTGTGGGGTTACCCAAGGGTCTCCGCTATACCATAAACTATTTATATTGTATGATTCATTTGACAGCTCTAATTTTAATCTGTTTTATTACTTCCTATTTTATCTTACCATCCAAAAAAAACAACCGATTCACTTAGTTGTTTGTTGTGAAATGCATCAGTTCCACTGCAAAACACTTGAACAAATGTTCAAGCAGTTGTTGCAATCTAACAAACACGGATTTCCAGCATCTGTCGGGGTCCTGCATCACACATTCTCGGTTTGTTTCATCTCACATGTGAAATTCAGAGTGGAAAAAAAAAAAGAGCTGGACTGACCAGTGTGCAGGGTGTTTGATTGTGTACCTGGGAAACAAGAGGGTAGAGCGCGTGCCCAGCGGACTGACGAGATGAATAGCCAGCTTGCCTCGCTGGTTGTGGAGCAGAGTGAGACGAGCCTGAACGTGCTCCAGAGACCCGACGTAGTCAGGCCGTCCCCAGCAGGCATCGACGCTCTTACTGAACATCAGCCTGCTCCCGATGTCTCTGCAGATTTGACAAGACGGCTTAATGGTGCGTGTCCACACAAATGAACGTGCCACTCCTGAGGGGCAATATGGTGACTGATGTGTTCAACACTCACCTTGGTTCTGTCAGCATTGTGTGAACACACTGGTGCTGTGGCCCCACTCTGGTCCAGTTTTGCGCTAAAGCCACCATTGCTCCGGCATCCAGGAGCCCGTATCCGTATGAGTGACTCACTGTGAGAAGAGATGATTGTCCGCATTACTTTTCCAGGCCATTGATTGGCTGAGATTATTTACGAAACTGCGTATGCTGAGTTCATGAACAGGGTAAACGGTAATTGTGGGGGGAATTTGTTTGCTTTAGAGATAATCCATCATCCATTTTCTCTACCGTGCACCCTCATCTTCATCATCCAAGTAGAAATCTAACAATAGATGGAATACAGATGGAAATTATCTTTCTGAAGTTGATTAATGTATGTACACATTCTCCATAAACTTAAAAAGAAAGAGACGATAAACCTTTAACGCACTTTTTTTTTTTTTTTTTTTTTTTTACAATTTATATTGCGTCAATGACATATATCATTATATTGTACAACTTGAGTTTGGCCTAGGACAAAGATTCAAGAGTGCCAGGTCCAGGTATCCCTACTGACATATTGTATTGTACTGGTTTAGGGCTACCTGAGTCAGCTAATGAGAGCAAGCTGGATAGATAAATGCATTGACAGTATTTTAAATTATTTATTATTGTTGTTATATCCATTTTTTAGCGATAAACCACTTTCACGCTGACCACCAAAGTACTGTTTCTCAACTTTGGCTCTATGTGTAAAATAATGCCGTCAAAAAAGGAGAGGTCGCAGTATATCACGACATTCGTGATATCGTGATATTAAAACGGCCACCTTTATGTCTTCATGTTACGATATTAAAAGCAGCACATCTGTTAAAAGGGAGAGGTTGTATTCCACTTATGCAGTTCAAGCTCCCTCTGGTAATTAGTTTGCTTGTGCAGTTTACTTTTAATTAGGCATGTTTTTGGCCACCCACGTTTAAGACCCACGGTAAAGGCCAGATGAAGGAGAACGTAACTTGTTTGAGTTCTGCCACAAATTGACTCGATTCACAAAGTGTGTGTGCATTAGCAAGTAAGTCACTCAATATTAAGTGTTATTAGTGATTGCAAGTTGTTTATGTAAATTGACCTTAAATGTTACCTGTACAATTTGAACCACTGTATATGTATTAGTGATGGGACTTTTGGCTCTTTCAGGGGAGCCATTAATTTGAGAGCCGTTCATTTAGTTCGTGACAGACACATCACTAATATGTATAATTATGACCTCAGGTAATTAAGAATTCAGTTAGCAAACATCAACAGATAACGGAGCACTAGCTAGCAACATGTTTTTGGCAGGAACTGAATAAAACCGCATGTGCTGTACATGTGTTTGTGTTTTTGAAGTGAATTTAGTAAAATATAAGAAAAATAAGAAAACATATGATGTTGGACTGTACAACCTATCAGTCAGAATTCACAATATTTGTGCAGGTTATTTTCCTCTACAAAACCAAATTATTGGGGTCTATTTAAGTAATTCATTACAAGTGCATGCTTAGTTTCTATTGCAATATCAGGGACACAAACAAACTGCAGAACACACTTTTAATCATTAATTGTGAATTAGCAGAAGAAAAAAAATACATATAATACGATATATAACTGTAAAAAGTCTCCAAACACCAGGATAAATCATTTCAAATCTTTTTCCACCATTATTTTGTTCCTGTACTGTTACAAGTAGGGATGGGATGTAACGATATCCAAACTTCTCAATACGAGTTTGGCGATACAAAATAAGGTTATAATATTGTAAAAAAATAAAAAATAAAAATAAATAAATAAATAAAAACAATTAAAAAAACAGAAAAAAAAGAGCTCATACTAAAAAAAAAAAACCACCCACAATATTGTGCTTTTGTATATAACAGCAATGCATATAAACAACCTACAATCGCTAATAACAATATTGAGGCACACACTGAGTTCCCCCACATATTGACTCGCTTCACAGGCATATTACGCGTCCCTTCATCTGACCAATAGTGTGGATTTTAAACATAGAAGGGCCAAAACATGCCTTGTGAAAAATAAGCTGCACTGTTAAAAGTAGCCGCCAGAGGGTGCTAGAACTGCACAAATGAAAATCAAGCCGAGTTTTTTTTAACAGATGTGCTGCTTTTAATATCGTGGCATGACGACAACGATATTTCGTGGCAGTTTTAATATTGCAAAATTGCCGTTATCGTTACATCCATTGTTACAAGAGGAGGATAGTAAATGATGCAAACCGAGTTTGGAGTGCACGAGCAAGTGCCGTCAGTGAATCAGTATTACCTCTGCGTCCAACTCCATTCGTCTTCCAGTCTCCTGCGCTGAGATGTTTGGGTTGGGCCGTTCTCACCACCAGGTGCTGCATGTCCCTCCAGGTCAGGTTCATACTGCCGAGATGTGGGAAAGAGACCACTTCATCTTCACGGCACACATCCGTAGAAGTAATTTAGTTGCCGTCATTTATTATGAGCTGTCTGCCTTGGCTGACCTCTGACTATATAGCAAGACAAAAGAAGCAGTGGGATGTGAATGCTTAGAAGTCTGTAGCCCTTGGTGAAATATAATTCAGCGTGTTACAATGGAAAGAGGGAATGTTTTTAGAATACTACAGCAAGATAAAGACGAGAGCCTGAGGACAATGCCTGATGCCAGTTAACCATGACAACTATACTGTTTCGCTGTACGGTTGTAACACCGTTGTAAAACTGACATTAATGCTCAGTGAAAACAATAAAGCAATTGATACAATATCAAGGATGAATGTCTCGACATCTTGGTTATAAATGAGATGTAAGGTAGGCAAAAAGGGAGTCTTTACTCTGTATTAACTACACTTGATGTTCTGTAAAACATAAAATAGTTAAGTGAAAAGGTCCATTACAACAGCAACACCGCAGAATCGGAGTCCCCATCATTTCAATGTCACCTCAGCCAGTAGTGCAGGAGCAAATGATGGAGTAATGGAACAGCAGAAAGCCAAAACGCTTCCTTTTGAATGAATCCATCTGTCATGTTGGACAAATTTATAGATGAGATTACAGCGCGATAAACTAGAGCACTGTCACAGATGACAGTCTGTCGCCGCCGCCGCCGCCAGCAGATCAGAGTTTGAAAAATGCCTTCTTGTAAAAAGCGCTGACAAACACAAAATACAGGCGTGGCCTTTGAACCCAGCTCCCACAAACATCTAGGAAAACATGTTGGATGTGATCTTTAATGAAACATGGTGCCCCTTAGGTCAGATACACTTTGATGTTGACATGATTACTAGTCTGCCATAATAACAAAGATTGATTTCAGTTTGGATAAGATCAGTCGGTGGTAGAACTGAAAACGGAAAATGAAAGGACACAAATGATCTACCACTTCAGCCATGTCAGGTACTTTTTTGGACCAAGGGACATATTCACAAAAGGTTTACGTCGCCTTTGCACGGCACTAACCAGTAAGAATGGAGCAATCCGGAAGCGCCTAATTCACTAAACCTGCACAGATGGGGAAATCAGTCAATAAGTGCGCTGCCGACTAGATTGCGCCATGGTGCGCCGGTGTTATTTGCGCGCATGTAAATTAGGTAATTTGCATACATTTGACGCAAATATGCCCACCCCAATGCAAATGAAACTCATTGATATACAGCGTCTAATTCACTAACGCCAGCGCTAATAGCCACACGGAGTTTGTGTGACGCAAATAACCTTTATGGAAAGCATCTATAAACCTGACGCAACCTCGATCCCGGGATCATGACAGTAGTGCATGGCATGGTGCACGGCCCTCTCTGGCTGATCACGCAGAGAGGAGAGAGAGAACGAGAGAGATGTTGGTTCAGGACACATAACGTAACCCGGGCTGATCGGCAATGGCGGGGAGGCATTTTATGATCATTTTTACGTGCCAGATGCATACTGTACGCCCACGCCAACCTCTGAAAATATATTTTTAAAACACGATCGCACCAATAATTTGTACTTTATGAATGAATGACGTCGTCATCGTCCTCTCTGCTCTGTACAGCTTAATGGCGCTCTAAACGCTTACTCTCGGTCCAACCTCGCTTTCTGATAAAGTCATCTTTCTCGCAACTGTTACTATAACAACCATGTTCTTGGCGCAAATCCATTGCCATGTGTGGTAAATCAGGTGCAAATTTGCTCCAAGCTGTCAGTTTTGTGGGCGTGTTTGCGCCAGTATATGATTAGAGCAATATCCTTAGTGAATAGGTGGGTAACTGGGCGCAGACTGCGGGTGCAGTTGTGGTGCAATATTTCACACTATTATCGGACGCAGTGCATTCTTAGTGAATATACCCCCAAGTGTTTTCTTGCTTATACTCCTAACATTTTAGAAGAAGATAAACTTTGAATCTCAAATTTGGCTGACAGCACTCTTGCAGTTAGAATGTACAAATGTGACATTAACTGGATGAGCAAAGGTCTTCGTTGCTAATTGGGCAATAATATTTGAAGGTTTGAATATCTGTTTTACATTTTTCCCTCACAAGAAAGCTCAAAGTCGCACAGTCAAAATGGCATAATTCTAGTTTCTCCATATCGCCACTGCTGCATACATCCGCACTAAAACAGTTCTAATGAGGTTTTTCCGGATTCCAGCTAAAATCCTGCCAGCTAATGACTACAATGGGAACGACAAGCATTATGTAGATAAGGAAACTTAATATGCACAAGATATGACAAAAGACAAGCTCGTGATGGAACACATTAGAATCGCTGACAGCAATTTGGAAACCTGCATGAGAAAGGTAATCTCTAGGAAGATATTCTGATGTCTGTGAGGGATAAAGTCACTAATTTGTCTGTCTAATGAAGTGATTATAAAAAGATCCCTTTGCTTGGGGAGGAACTGGGCTGGGATTTAGGCCGACTCCGTGTGCACACAAATATTCACATTTACCTCTCAGCCTGCAGTGAAGCATACCAAATAAGATTAAACAACATTAGATTGGGCACAGGGCTGGCTCCATACTTGGAGAGGAAGAATGATTCAACTCACTTGGCCTCCAGTGCCAGAGCGATGATCCCGGCAGCGAGTGGCGCTGAAGCCGACGTCCCTGTGTGCGAATCGGTGCACTTCTGCCTGAGGTCTGTTGTCACCTTCGGGACGGATGTGGAAATGGAGAGACACATTTAATTTGACACTTCGAGTATTCCACTTAAGTGTGATGGAAATTCCCAGTGAAAGATGTTGAGTGGAAGACATTGCGGGCCAGGGAAACAAAGGAAATCCTTTTATGAGTAACGGGGAAGAAAATGGAAGCGTCAGCTTGTTTTTCAATCTGGTGTATAGCAATGGAATGATACAACTACAGACCGTGAAGGCAAAGTGGTAGTGCTTCAGTGTTATTGTGAAAAGTTATGCAGTGCATACAGATGAGAACATTATTAAACCATTTCCCATTAATGCAGATGCAAAAAAAAAAAATGAAAAAAAAAAAAAAAAAAGATGCCCGAAGACAATATTGTTTTACTTTTCTGTTTGTAGCCACGATGGAATTGCCAATGTGAAACTGTTTTCAATTGCCTTGCCTAGATACATTTATTTAACCATAATAAATAAGCAACAAATGTCATTTAATTTAACAAAATGCCCATGCTTCACACACAAACTGCTTTTTGTCCTGTATTTTAAATACATATACACTACAAGTCCAACGCTTGCACACTCTTTCATATTTATGTGACTAATGTGTTCCCACTGGTCAGAGTAAATTCACACATTGCTGGTGAAGCGTTGTCAAGCTCATTATCTTGAGCCACGCACAAAACAACAGGACCATTCAAGAATAGAAGTGATTTATTTAGACGAGGATCCACATCATCATGAGTCATGACTAACCACAAAGGTTAATAAGGTGCGAAAACCATTGTGGCACTACTAAAAGCCTTATCCATTGTAAAGCAAAACACAATTTAACAAGACAATTTATATACATTTTTATTTTTTAAAAAGGCCCTATGTAAAGATGGCATAAGAAAGGCAGCCTTGGTGCCTATAAAAACTATTTGACAATGGAACCATTACGAATTGGGTAAAAGAGCCTTGGAACCATCATGCAATAGAAACATCTGCAAAAGGGACAAACTGCTTATTCGAGACTTTTATGATCTGATGAATGAGCAATTTTTTTATTTTTTTTTTAAATGTATGTTTTGTATTATCACAGTTTTGGCAATGGCTACGTTCCCTGGTTTCGGCGACGTACACGTATTCTTGCACTTCTGGTGGTAACTCTTCCTACTCCATTAAGTAAACCATTTACGGGTTTTTCATTTTAAGAGCTCTGAGATCATAATTTGGGTAGAATTGTGGTTTAAACTATTATATTCAAAAATACACATTTTTAGAGTCAATTATTCTCGTGATTCGCATTGGAATGGGAATGGTTCAGAGCATTGGCCATCATTGGCCGAGCAATATGATGTAATATGATGTAATATAAGCAGTAGCTCTTGATCTTTTGGGTATTTTGACAAGCAAGTCACATGTTAAGAAACCTGTGAACTGTTTCAAATTGGGAAGAAAAGGTAAACTATGAATAACAATATATATATATATATATATATATATATATATATATATATATATATATATAATATTGATCAAACATTTATTATATCCATCTACCCATCTCTGTACCACTTATCCGACCTCACTAGTTGTTTCCTATCCATCTGTCAACATTTGCAGCTACATTTGGTTCATTCTGGGTATGAAGAATATCATATAAGGATACATTTTTTTAATATATATATTTTGAAGGGATGTCAGGTAAACCAAACTGCTAAATGAGGTACTACTGTCATTTTTTTTTAAAGAACAAAAACACTGATCTCTGGCGAAGAGAAACACGATGCTACCAGTACAAAAAGAAACAAAAGAGATTTGTTTTGACCGCCTGCGGCATGTCTCTCCTTAGAAAGGATTGATAGTTATCTGTTCCTTGTTCCTGAGGCAAGCGTTTCTTGACAAGTAGCTTCAAGGGGGCATGTTGCGGTATCATTGTCATCTTTGCTTCCTGTGTGTTGCACATCAGTCTCTCCTATATTCTGACAGCAGGGAGATTCCCATAATGCGCGTGAATGTTAAAAAAGGATGGATTTGGGATATAAGCTTACAACTTGAAATATAACATCAATGCGCTGACATTTACACTGTTTTTTGTTTCCTCTCATTCCAGCGTGGGTGTACATACTGTATTTGTGTCCACCTACTATCTGTTTTTCCCCAGGGTTTCCAGAGCTGAAGGTGGTGGCGAGGGTGGATGAGCAAGGCTCGCTGTACCACGGCACATTTCCAGATTGTGTGGTGCTGCTGATGGACAAAGTGTAGATGCTGTTGGTGTAGCCATCGCAGTTGCAGTTGTCCTGCTCTCTGCCGCCGTTTCCCGAGGCCCATACAAAAATGGAGCCCAGTCCGCCGCGTCCCTGAGGTAAAGAAAGAATGAACACATAATTCCAAATGACTGCACAGCAGTAATGCAGAGAGACAGCAGATTATGTCCCACTGCTCAAATCTCTTGTTAGTTACTGTACATAATGTCTCTCAGTATAACTCTTATTATCTTCTCATTTAAGCCACCATGTTATAAAACTGAAGATAAAAAGGGGAAAAAATAATTACAAAATCTACTCAAACTGACTATCTAGAGGGCATATAAATGCCAAACGATGTCTGCCAATGAGACTGTTTTGCTCCAATCTCCTAAAGCACAAACAGTATATCACCCATTCAATCTCATTAAGTGTACACTTTACAAGCAGGCTAACAGTCGTGAGGTGATTTATGTCTCATAATAAGAATATGACTGAAGTAACAAATGATGTACTTCCATCCATCCATTTTCTGAACAACTTGCTGGAGCCCATCCCAGCTGTATTCGGGTGCTGGGAGGGGTCGGCCCAGAACTGGTCACTAGCCAATCGCATTGCACACATAGAGTAGACAAACACTCACAAATACACTTGTGAACAATTTAGACCTCTGCACTGCGAGGTGGATGTTCTACCAGTTGGTCACCGTGCTGCATTATATACCGTACTTGGTCATTTTAACTCTTTGACCGCCAAAAATGTTGCCATTGTCATTTTAACTCTTTGACCGCCAAAAACGTTGAATAACGTTTAGTAAAATCACGATGTTTGCCGCCATAAACGTTAAGTGACGTCAACTACTTTTTTTTTTTTTTTTTTTTTAAATATATCAGTGGCCAGTGAAACCTCCAAGTGCAGTGCAGCCAGGTCAATGAGTTGTGAAATCAAAAACACCCACTAACTATGGCCAGCAGATGCAACATTGTATCTCTTTTCAATGGGCTGCTATGAAATTACTCAACTCACATCAAGTTTATTTAACCTTGCAGCGGTAGCTGCTCGGGCCCTAACTAGAGCTGCGAATTACAATGAATCATGACACAATCTGATGAAATAGAACGTTTTCAAGGCTGACGTGAATGATCAAAGCCTTTGTAACATTAAACCTAATTTGATGGAGCGTCACTAAACAAAAAATATTAGTATCAAAGTCACTGTTGTGGAGAAAATGTTTCTTTTCTTTCCAATTTTCGCTAAATGTCACTCAAATTACCTATTTTCAAATGGTGATTACTAAAGAGCGGAATAAGGTGGAAACATACTTTTTTTCTAATGAAAGAATGGAATGCGATCTTTCATGTGGTACCCATGTTGTATATGTAGCAAAAGAACACAATATTCTGTTTGCTTCGAAAAATGAGTTAAAATGCTCGAAATCCGCTGGCATTGGGGGGTGCTTTTTGATAATGTGTGGCAGTATAAGAGTTAAAAAGTGCAGTGTTATCATATTATTGTTCCATTTTATTACTATTTTTAAGAAACACCAACAATGTTATCTTGCATCTTATGTACAGAGAGCATTCTCGATCTAGCTTAGATGAGCTACAACAGATAAAATCTTGATTGAACTCAGCTGATAAGTCATTGTTTAACTCATTCACTGCCTTTGACAAGTATACTTGTCAATTGTATTTTTTAGAGCGGTGCTAAATGGGGGCGAATCTGAGCATGCTCCACTGTAAATATCAAACTTGGAAACAACTTTACTGATGCCCAACCACCGGTAGATGACATCATTGCCCCATTTTATAGGAAATAAACACAGTTTCAGAGTCCATGGGAGAAATGGCTGTATTTTGGCAAACCTACATTTTTCTGCTGTCAATTATAAAAGAACGGGACGGGACAAAAAGTAGGGAGTCTATTCTGTTATTTGGTAGATTCGGTTTATATATAATTATTGAATGGAATATCACGTGAGTATTGGAAATGTAAAAATTTTCTATAATGACTGGCAGTGAATGAGTTTTAACATACCATCTATCGTAAGTTGCTCAACATATTCATAATCATAATACAAGCAGGAACAAACAAGTAATAAAAAGCAGCAATTTGATTTGTGAAGTTTTAAGCGATTAATTGTGTCATTGTGTATTTTGATATGATTTAAGTGAATGGGCAATCAATCACAGTGTGCAAAAAGTTGCCAGTGACAATCATACTGATTGGTTGTTAGCAAATGCAAAAAGTGCTTGGGATAGAGGCAAATAAAATGGTATTATCGAGTGAATTAAGCAAAATGTTGCGTTTTACTTCAACTTGATTCTGTTTGTATGTTGAGCAATGTGCTGGATATGTTTGCATTTGATTTTATGAAACCATGACTGTGAATGTTGCACGTGCCTTCATGTGTGTGTGTTATGGCTACTTGGCACCTTTGGCCAGTGAGATGTTTTATAACCCTGGCCTCCCCACTGAAAAATGTTTGCCTACGCCCCTGTTTCAGAATCAATTTTTGAAATGTCCCTCTCTAAAAGGTGACAGAGTGATGTTGCACTTTCATACACTGATGGCCTATTTTCTCTCCAGATGCAGCTTGTAATAGCTGCAGGTCTATAGACCAGTTCTGTCCCTTTTGGCCACGATGGAATAAATGAAAGGGAATGGGCTCATCTGCTGTCAGCACTCAACAACTTTGAAATAACCTCAGTGAAAATGTCCTTTTCGTTTGAGCTATGTAGGCCTACGGTATGTTGGTCTTCAAAAGAAGACAATCTTATCTACTTATCTCTTTTATATGGTGGCAGTTGACCATCAAATCAAATTAATACCAAGCAGTAAAGACATAAGTTAGCAAAGAATTGCCGGCTGTTTGTTTATAAATTTAATGTGATGTACAGACCATTAGGCAGATTCCTATTGTTTCTGACAATCTATGTAAATATAACAAATCTATCACAGCCAACTTCTTACATTATGACCAATCTAGCAGGATTCAATACAAGAGCTCTACAAATTCAAAGATAAACAATTCAAAGATAAACAATTCAAAGATAAACAATGCTTAGTTTTGATGGATACTCAGTCATTTAACAAAATAGTAGTTTACAATAACTGGTTATTATTTTACTTCCCAGTGGTGGAGAAATGTACTGGATCATACTGAGAACCATTTCCAAATTTTTCAATATTTTGACATGCTTTTATGTTATTCAAATGTCTTTACAATTAAATGTAGTCTATGAAAAAGAAAAGAAATGTCATAATTTGACAATTGAAGAAAGACAAAATGTTCAGACGTCAAACACAAAATGTTATTGTTGGGCTAATAACTGACCTGTGTTCTGCTCTGCGCACACACAGACACACACAAAAATCCCTCAACAGCAGATGGGCAACTGTGAAAACACATTATTGCCTTTGTTTATAATAAAAGAAGCAGAAATACAGTGTGGTTGAAAATGTAAGGACAGGATTAGTGCAGTGCAGCCCTATAATAGGGATAAAGTGGATAATGGCAATACTGTCAAGTGGTGGGGTGAAATGCAACTGGCTTTTAAAAACAGTAGAATAGAAAGATACAATACAGTCTGTGGATATTTTGAAATATTATACACTTATACAGTTAAAGTAGAGTGGATATAGAAAGCCCAGAAGCCAAGAGTTTGATTTACAAAAGGTTTGTGCAAGCAAATGTGGGCACAAACTTGATTGCTCACACAAACAAATGTGGAAGCTTATCGCCTAACCGAGTGTACTCAGGATAGAAGAATTTAGCATGCTCATTGTGATTTATCTATCCGGAGACAAATTGTGATAGTTGATTTTGCAGGAGCAAACCAGCACTCACAGCAGTGCCAGCCGAGCCCAGGAAAAATGAGTGGTGGCGGGGAGAACTTTTCTGCTTGGGTAAACATTTTTTTAAATGCCAAAAACAAAAAATGTCATTACATATTGTCTGCTCAGCAATGTAAGTTTGGGGCTTCTGAATGATCTAAGGGCTGACTCGGAGCCAGTCATAGTCTGGAGTCATGCCGTATCCCCTATAACAAAAACTCCTTTCATCTTCCATTCCATATCCTTACGGGTCAAATTCTGGTTCTGCCTTCTCCCAGACAATTTTTCAGGTATGTGTTTTAAACATAGTGTTAGCAGGATGGGCGGATACAGGATGATACAGGATCAAACAATAGCTTTCTTTTCGGTAACCAAATTATGTTTGCCTTTTCCAATTCCACCACTACAAACTTCATTCTGTGCTTACAGTGCTGTCCCAGTTATTCCATGGTGAAATCCATCAAAGCTACTAAAAGCGCAAAACCCTCTTAAACATGCCTGTGTTCACTCAACACTTTTCACCTGTTGCCAACATGCATCTCTGCATACCATTTAGTTTGTTTATATGCTAATTACTGCAGTGCTCGAATCTAACTATTGTTCTGTATGGATGGCTGCTGCACTTTGAGGTATGCTTCATTTCACATGAGCGGATTTGTCTGCACTTCGGGCTTGCAAATAGCCCAAAAATATATTAGCATGAGACAATATTTCCCTTACAAATTTCAAGGACTAGTCAAAGGACAATTGACAACCTGAGCTGTTATTTCACAAAAGCTACCATGTGCAGGTGAGGGCCAGTTCAGGTATGCAATTTTATTACATCTTCACTGTCAAAAACTGTGGAGAGATAAAAACAAACAAACAAACACCATTTTTAGACCTTTTGCAGTTCTAATTGCATGGATACATTATGCTATAGTGCAGGGAGGCACAATTCATTTTCCAGAGGGGTGATGTAAGAAAATGGTTGTCGAGGGGAATTGCGCTAACCACAATTGTGTTCAATATGAATTTAATGTCTTAATATAAAGCAGTGAATTGTATTTTTTAATTAAGATAGTGCTTGCTAAACGTATTTATATAGCACTATTTAAAACAGTTACATCGCATTTCACAGACACAGATTTGCGGTGTGTGCGCGGATGGATAAAAGGCCAAGATTTGTGCATTGGAGAGGCCGTGTTGTGGAATGAGGAACGAGGAGCTCAGATATGTAGTGCTTTGTAAATAATCAACAGGATCTCGGAGTGTATTCTGAATTTTACTGGATGACAGTGGCAGGATGCAAGAACAGGGATAATGGGACCTCTGGCTAGTTCTTAGTTTCTGTACTTTGGATTAGCTAAAAGCTTTTTACACAAGACTGACTCTGGCAGGTGTAAAGGGAGTTACAGTAGTCCAACTGGGAGTAGATAAATGTGTGGCTTAATTGTTTAAGAACCAAATGGGGAAACATAGGCCTTGTTATACTATAATTAGGAAACAAAATCATAAACGGTAAACAGTCATATTGAATTTACAGGTGAGGACCACTGTTGATATTGCCACTTTTTTTTAAGCTCCTAAATATAGTGACAAAAAGTTAAGTTGACATCACTGAAGCCACAACAGCTGCTATTCGTTTGTACTGCCATGCGCATCAGAATAAACTCGCTATTTAAAAAAATAATAATAAAAGCACAGCACATTTTGCATTTTATTTTGACTTCATAAATACTTTGCACTGTGAAAAAAAACAGTATTTCCTGTACAGTTAATTTTTAGCACTCTTTTTTTTGAAGCAAGTCAAGCAAAACTGAATGCACTGCTTAGATGCAACTTGCAGTGGCACCGCTGGCGCAGTCACAAGCAGTTTGTGCCCTGAAGAAGACGGATACACGTCAATGCAACCAAAGACATTCAGTCAAACAGCCACCCTTATTATATATACACAACCATCTGATGATTGCTCACCACAGAATCCTCCATTCTGTGTGATATAAGAAACAGGATAGAAGAATACAACACGCTCCATTTTAAAATTATTACAGTAAGAGTTTGTGTATCTTGTTAATGGGCAATATGAGCAGACAGCTGTATAAAGTGTCAAGTTTATTTCCTTGTTGAATTTATTGCTGGATTACACTGGATCCCACAGGTCTGTATGATATCACGATATTGACTAGGAATGGGCAAGTACCCATATCAGGTATCGTATTGGACCGATACCATCGGTACGTACGATGGCACAGCCTCTTATGGCAATCAGAAATTTGAAATTAGAGGAATAGAAAACTTATTAATTTAATGCAATTTTAGGGGAAAATGCTATATTGGGATATATTGGTGTTTCTTTATAATTATATGTCATTGTTTTTTTCTTTGAATTTTATCAAAAGTCCTAGTGGTACTCAAGAGTTACGTACTCAAATGGTAATAACACCCTAAAAGACAAACAATTGGTATCGACCATCCCTAATATTTACATAGCTAGCCTGCATAGTCCAGAGAACAAACATTGTACTTGCTGTTCTAGGCATCTTTAACTCTTTTACTGCCACACGTTATCAAAAAAAAAAAAAAAAAAAAGACCCCCGCAGTGCCAGCAGATTTCGAGCATTTTAACTCAACTCATCTTTCAAGGCAAAAAGAATATTGTTTGCTTTTACTACATATACAGTGTTGGTACTAAATGAAAGATCGCATTCTGTTCTTTCATTAGAAAAAAAATATGTTTCTAATTTTCTACCTTATTCAATTCTTTACTCATCACCATTTGAAAATAGGTAATTTGAGTGACATTTAGCGAAAACTGAAAAGTTGAAAGCAAGGTTTTTATGAAAAGATACATTTTCTCCATAACGGTAAACGTGACAAAGGCTTTGATCATTCACATCATCCTTGAAAACGTTACATTTCATCAGATTCAGAATCCATATACCGGAAACTCATTGAAAAGAGATACAATGCTGCCATCTGCTGGCCATAGTTAGTGGGTGTTTTTGATTCCACAAACAATTGACCAGGCAGCGCTTCACTTAGACATTGCATTTCCCATTGATAAAAAATAAATAAATAAATAAATAAATAAACTAGGGATGTCCCGATCACACGATCGGAAACCAAGTCCCGTTCACGTAAGTTTCAACTGATCGGTATTGGGAGAAAATGATCGGGGTATTCATTTTTGGCAATTTTGTTTTAATAATTATTATGAATATATTATTATTATTTCTTATTATTATTGTTATCGTCAGATCTTCAAAATCATGCGGGTGCAAAAAAATGTGATCGGGACATCCCTAAAAAAACGTAGTTGACATCATTTAACGTTTATGGCGGCATCCACCATGATTTTACAAATCGTTATTAAACGTTTTTGGCGGTCAAAGAGTTAATATGTATGAAAAAGACTTCCCCGTCCAAGGTTATGTGGTCTGACTGACCTTGGTGATTCCCTGCTGGAAAGCCTCCTTGGCCAGCTTAGCAGGGCCGTCCAACGATTTGCCGTCGTCTTCTGGGCCCCAGCTGGCACTGTATATGTGAATATACTGGGGGTTGAGACCAAGAGAGTGCGCCTCCACCACATCTGTCACCTCCCCATCCAACATACGGACTCCTGATAAATGCACACACAGAGCAGCTCAGCGATTAAAGATGAGAAAGATGGAGGCAAACGAACAGCAGCACAATTTACACCCTCAGAAGGTAGAGATGTTAAAACTGAGGATGAAAGCCCAACCCCCAGGACTGTCTGCAACAATAGGAACAAACAAGTAGGATGTAAAAAAAAAAAATATTCCCACTTTTAATGAGCACATAAATGTCTCATACGTGATGATCTGACGGACAGCCACCTGGTAAACAAGAGTTCAGAGAGTCTGCAACAGAATGGTGTGCCCACAGGGTAGAAGCAAAATGACATCTTTAATCACACCTAAACACGCCACTGCCTGGCCGTTTGATGTGAGCTGCCTCAGATCAGTCCAGTGAACATTAATGGCAGCGGAGAGGTGTGAAATGAACCGCTTTCAAATGAAGTCTATTACTGGGACTAGACCCGTGACCTGAGACAAGACTGACATCCACATTACGACTTCAATAATCGATTCCAGACAACCCGCTGAGTCCCTCTGGCAGGGCTGCACACAAATAAGTAGTCTCACTGCAGGTGTGAGATTTGGTTTGCAAAGTTTGAATGCCAAGTAGCAAAGAGTGACACAGAGAAGATGTTTACTTGGTCATCATTACGTACAGACTGTGTTGCAGCAGCAAGCATAATTACTGTTGTTACATTTTTTTTTTTTACTTCCTGCAGCTCAGTGACACAAACACTGCTGTGTCAGTTCCCAGGAATGTCACTAAATCAGAAGTAGGTTGTAGTGCCGCTGATGAATTGAATGTGTGTTTGTGTGTGCTAGCATACGGAAAAGTGATGCAGGAGCAAACATTAATTGAGCCAATAATGTCAACTGCAGTGTTAAACTCTTATCACTTATCATTGCTCAGCAAGGATGCATTCATTACAGTGTCTCTTATTACACTCGTGAACATACCCAAGCAAAACACAGCAGCTCGTTAGCAAGCTCGAAGGACATGAACAAATTCACAGAGGATTAATTCCTGAAAAGCAGGGCCAGTATGTTGCTCCATGGGGAGACAAATTGTAATGAAGACAAAGAAGGAGAGTTTTGAGTAACATCTGGAATGGGGCTGATTCAAGTTCCTCAGGGCCGGCATGCAGCATACGGCTGGCTTCTATCATCATGCAAATTAACACATCATCTGATGCCAAAATGTACTACAAATCTCTTTCAATCCCTTAAAGGACATTTTCAGAAGCGTCTAAAAAAATGCATAAACCATTTTGAAAACATTGAAAAGTAACTGTATTACAGTTACATAAAGAGTTAATTAAGGATGACATTTTTGAGCAAGGATAATAAATTCACATTACATTATCATTATATTAGCACCACAAAGTAGATTCTATTCCACTATGGAGATTGACCTGATGAAATTGTATAATGCTCTGTACTTTATACACACATCATACTATTGTTGGAATCTGATAATACTTTTATAATCATATTATTCTTTGAAGTTTTCTTTACAGTAGACCTTACTGCAGTGGTGTCCAAACTACGTCCCGGGGGCCATTTGCAGCCCACTGTCCATTTTTCAGTGGCCTGCGACATATGCCAAAAATGGCATTTGAAAAATGTTTGGAGATGGTCAAAGTAAGAAGGGAGGGTATTGAAAAATAGGTGCCATTTAAGGTTATTTTATTTGACTAAAATTAATTTAAAAAAACTAAAAAAATAAAAAATTAAAATTCAAAAAACAATATTGTTACAGAAATAAAATAAAAACAGAAATGCTTTTTAAAAAAACGAAAACTAACAAACTACATTTTATGTTTACAAAACTAACTAAAATTAACAATAATTATAGCAAACGTACTTTGTTTTAGTCTTTGGTAATTAATTTAATGCATGAGCCTTTGGGGATGATTTTAAAGTTGATTTTTTGTAGATTTATTTTGATATGAACCGGAATAATGATGTTTGAAAGTACGTCACACAGAAGTGACGTCATCTAGCAGCAGCCAATAGAAAAGCACCAAAAGATGACGTTGCTCCCATGGTGTTTTTTAAAAATTGCGCACAAGTAATACACATTAAAAAAACAAAAAAACAAACAAACAAAAAAAACTAATACTATCCTGAAAAACTAACAAACTAAACTAAAACTAAGGATTTTTTAAAGAACTAAACTACCGGTAATAAAAACTAACAGAACCACCCTGAAATCTAATAAAAACTAACTAAAATGAAAAATTCCAAAACTATAATAACCCTAATGCCATATTACAAATAAATTAGTTTATATACTGTAGCATTTTTCTAAATATGCAAAAACACAAGTAAATTATTTGTACAATTTTTAGGACTAAACACAATTTATCTTCATAACATTATGTGGCCCTTGCGTCCTGATTTTCTGTATGTGGCCCTCAAATGACAAGGTTTGGACACCCCTGCCTTACTGATACCTGAAAGAAGACAAGATAAATAAGAGAATATCTCAAAATCCTTATTACGATGAACTCACCTCCAATTTTAGCATTATAGGCTACACCAATGCCACAGACACCATTGTTAGCTGCAGCTGCAACCTCTCCTGCACATCGAGTTCCATGTCTAAGAAGAGAGCAGAAATGAACGTCCATGAATGGCAACTCAACACAAACGATGTTTACAAGTGAATACTGAACAATTAAGGTCTGTCAGCCAATAGAGATAAGACCTTTTTCTGTTTTTCTTAGTGTTCGTTGTGAAACCCAGAAAGCCTGAAATTCACTTAACGGTACAACATCCTTTGATCTAATAGCATTTGCAATTAGAGGTGTATGTACCATAATGAGCAGATTCAGGCATAAAAACTCAACACTCTGTTGTATGTAAAATCAAACTGTAATAGGTTTTTCAGAGCAAGCAAAACCAAGAGGAAACTGAATAAAAGCATGCCGAGATTTTTTATGCCAAAGGCATTCACATCACGGATGAAATTTCTTTACTACTCTTCACTTTTCTATTTTCATACTATGTTTTATAATATATATACACCAAGCGCTCAAATGTTTTCAAATGCAGATTCATCAATGAAGCAATGACGACTTGACACCTTAGTTATTCATCTTAATTGTTAGCATGGAATTTTGGACAATCCTACAATTTTACAGTTCGCTGTTTTGTATAAATGGAACAGCAGGACAGCTGTGTGACATTTCACTTCTTTGGCATATTGCATAAAAAGTAATGTGGCTGTCCATAAAGTATTTTATAGGCCACACCAGACACTGGTGATTACTTTATCACATACCGACAATTTTATCGCCAATTTTCTGGTTCCAGGATGCTGGGATACAGTGTTAAATCACGCTCTGTAACAAAGCCCCCTACTGCTGGATTTTTTTTCTATGACAGGATCTTTGTCTAATGCAGTCTTGGGGAAGAACCTTTCTGTTCCCACATGACGTGCTCCAGTGCACAAGGCAAAATCCATAAAAGGGATTTTTAGAGCAGGGCAGTGCCATTGAGATGTCTTTATCTAGAATGCAGATAGGAGGCACTGTGGTTCAGTGGACAAGATCACCACCAGAAAGATGGAATAAAAGCTGTAGTTTTTGTTTTTTTTCCCCTGCATGTAAAGTAACATTATTGATGGTTTGTGGGTGTGAAACAAGTTGTTGTCTGAAACCAGTGGAAATAAGCTCAAACCCCCTCGACTGAATAAGTGATCTAGACAGATGACTTAAAAGTAGCAGTAAGGAACTTTTCACCCTGAATAAAATGAATTTCATAACTCTTTCTGATGAAACATCGACTTAAAACTAGTTGAATGGTACCTTTGCCATGGCCTGAGTGGGTCTGTATCATTTTTACTGGCAATGTTGTGGAGGATGGTAGGAACACTACCACGCAAAAAAACTACAAATGCGCTGACTTGCTTTATGGCATAGGTCACTTCCCCATTAACCCATTCATTACAAAGACAGAAAGTCAATTTGAATGTCGACGCACAATTACTGCTTTCCTGGCAAAAGCTGCAAAACAACTGAAAGGTTTTGTCTCAGGGGACAAAAAAGAAAAAGGGAATCTCCCCGGATAAAAGGACAGTCAGGGATCAACATTGGGATCAACACTGGCCCGGCTTTCACTCGCTGCGATGAGCTAAAAAAACGGCGCAATGCACTTGTTGTCATGGGAAATGTGGTCTTCCTTCAGGCGTAACATCAACACTTTTCTCCATATGGCACCACCATAATCAATGTAAATTGAAAGTTCCTTAGTGTTGCTTTAAGAGATCTCTGACCTAAACTTTTCTTCTGGACCAGGCATGAGAAAGTTAAGCTTTGATTTGATTTACCATTAAAATACTATGCATAAGTAATGCAATACAATAACTACCAATGGCGTAATCTGGCAAACTTCAAAACTACAGTAATCCAAATAAAATATCTATCACCAGTATCATCATGATATTGCTAAGAGATGTAGCCAAAGATGTTTTTAGACAAATACTAAAACTATTAAAAGAAAACCTGCTCTAACCATTAATACAAACTAAAAAAAGACAAAAAATGATACTATAATGAAAAATCCCAAACTATTATAACCCTGGCAAAGAGATATCAGAACTGTCCATCTTACAATGCAGTTATAGATGAAAGAGGGCAAGCCAACTCACCAACTACTGATCCCAATATCCAAAACTACCAAAAACTGTCCAAAAAACTACAAACAACTGCTGCGTTGTCTACAGCACTGCCATCCTCACACACGCACGTGCAGCATAACCGCTTCTACTACAATCCAAAGCAACATAGGTCAGTTAGACCAACACAGATAATCTCAGCCAAACAACACAATATCGATGATGAGTTGGCTAAAATCCGACTGAAAACTGCACGTAATTAGGCAATTGCAGCTTCTCATTAAAACTGGAAATACCAAATGCAAAAGGTTTTTCAGCAAAATGGTTTTGTGAGTTAAGGTAAAAACAGAGATACAAAAGATCTCAAGTTAAGAGCCATTATGGATTCAAAAGGGCTAGCATGTCTGAAAAAGGAGCTGGCTAGTTTTCTAACCCAGAAGACGCCCGGTTCAGTAAAACCCTCATCTCCGCCTGTGTGGCTACCCCGCCCACAAAACTCCGGACCACCGCGTTTGCGAATTCCTCCAAATGGCCACGTCTTCTTTCAATGTGGAAATTGGATGGATGTTTGAAACAGCTCCTTTGCCACATGAAATCATAGTGGAGGATAAGGAGTGAGGGGGGAACCTTGCGTGGGATGCGAACCCAGGATCTTCTGCTTACAGGGTGAGTGGGCTAACCACTACATCATTCTTTCATAAAGATTCATTGGTGCAAAGTTTATAATTGTAGTTTACACAAGTGTCAGCTGCAGCGCGGAACCTTTCTGGGAATTTAAGACGGCCAATTGTTATTGCACTTTGGCAGTGCAAATGTGAAGGATAATTGATTGCTTTGAATTCACTTGGACAGAATGTTTACTGATTAAAGGGTAGTTTTATCACTATCCTGCGAGCATGTGGGCATGTGTTTAGTCCGCGCAGGCGGTGCGGGGGTGGGTCTGCACCTAATGACATCATAGAGGGATCACCCACTTGTTTTCTCAGGTTGGGAGGGGCTGGTGCTTGGACAGCAGAATGACCTAGAACAGGGGTGGGCAAACTTGGTCCTCTGGGGCCGAGTTTGTCAAGAGTGGGCAAACTCGGCCCCAGAGGACAGAGTTTGCCCACCCTTGACGTAGAATTTCTCATAAAAGGCGAATGTAGGAAAACACCACTTTGGCGGAATTAGCATTATAACATGACTAAAAGCTCCAAAAAGTCGATTTTTCACATGACCAACCCTTTAATATAGTAAGATGTACATGGAACATTTGCATGTTGTTATATTACTTTTGTGTACCGTATATAATATTTAGAGTTACTACAATTGCAACATATTAGTGATGGTATTTATTTATTTTCAGTTTGTGTTCATGTCTGACCTGGGTAGCACATTAAATATTTTACTTAATTTTCATTTATTATATAAGATATAGTTCTGTTCCTATGGCGGAAGTTTGCAAGACAAGTTTGTTGTAAAACGTCTCCTAACATTACGTATGGGTCATTTGATCAGCGGCAGTAGTGTGTTTTGATAACTAAGGTGTCGAAATACAGGGAGCAATTAAACATCAGCCAATAATTGGACTGTTTTATTTCCAACTCTCTAAGCAACTGATCTCATTTTATGCTGCTCATGACCTGAGTCTGAAAATCAACAGAGAACAGTGAGGAAGTTGGTGTGCAGCCTTGTCGCCTGCAGCTCTGAGGCCCGCGGCACACCGAGCAACAAGGTCGAAAGCCAAGAAAATACAGTAGAGTCTGCAACTCAGACACACACTAATTTGGCCCTCCCACCATCTCACTTAAAAGGAAAAACTTTGACCGCTGGTCTTCTTATTGATGAACAGTTTTTTTAGGGCACTAAATATGCTGCACTGTATTATTATTATTATTTTATTATGGTTTAACCAAAAACAACATTGCACGATAGTTGAAGAAGATGATTGCCATGGTCATGACTTGACTGTAGATATGAATATTGCAATAATAGAAAGAGAATGAAAAAGTGACAAATAAAGGGATAGTGGCTCTTTGAGAAGCTGTTGGTGATGGCCCAATTCATTTACTACTCATGCATTTCCTTTACAAGACTCTCCATGCTTTGCTTTTCAGCCACGGTTACCTATGAAAAGATAAATACTCGGTTTGCTCTATCAAACCAATCAAAGAACAGAAAATGGTGAATTTAATTAATGGAACAAATGTTAGAATTAAGGGAGTTTAGTGCTTCTGATTGTATTAAGGCCAGTTGAGAAGTACTTTCTGGCCCTGACTGCTCACCATTGACACATACAGACCTGCCAAATCTCTATCTTGACAGCCACATCTGAACTAAATCACTGCACATTAATCATTCCCTAAATAATTTCTTAATGCAGGTGCCGAGCTTTTCATGGACACAATGTAACTGATGAACAATACACCAACATATCACAAATGTATTCTCCTCTAAATACATGCTACATCAGTCGCAGATCAAGTCTGTAAGATATAATGGGGCACCTTGGCAGACTTTCATTTATGATGCATAACACACAATACCCTTGCATCTGTTGTCTTTACCCAACGTTACTGTCTTTGAAATGTTATGAACACTGGTGAACAAATGTCAACAAAGGTCTCCAAACTCATTTTAATGAAAATAAATTCCTTTAACATCATACAACTGTCTTTTGATATGTGATGGAGAATGGCAGCTGTCTTAACATGACCAAAACCAAGCTATTTTTTGCCACATTGCTACTATGTCAGGGCAAAAAACAAAAAACAAAAACACTATTTGTTCTGCCAGACCCTGGTGATGACTCAGTGGTCAAAGTCACTTCACAGGGTCAGAGAACAGCGACGCCTTAAGTGGCACTCCTGATTAAGCTCTGGAACACAGAGTGATGCGTCACCCTCTTATTGCTCCCACTACTTCTTCACATTTCATATTTCCAACACATGATTGATTTACTAAAGGATTGTCCGTGCAAAAACAGGTGGCGACTTGATTGCTTTCGCAAACAGATGTGGAAGCTAATCTAAAAACCGGGCGTATCCAGGAATGTGCCTGCCAAATGGTCAATATTGCCGCACTGATCATTATGTGCGTTCTTGAAGGAGTACATATACACAGATTCATCAAACCTAAGAGGGAGTGTCATGAGTCTTCTTATGTCTTCAAATACTGGAGGATTTGCTGGTGACTGAAATGAACAGGGAGAGTAGAAGTGTTCCTTGAGTTTGCTAAATAGCTAGTTGTGTTGGACTAGAATTGTTTGGCATTGCAAATCATGCAGCTCGGACGCTGACTCCAATCACAACTCAATTCGCTGTTTTGCTAAGATGGTACCCAGGGGCAGCAGATACATTGAAAACAGCAGCGCCCACAGAATTGACCTTTCACAAAAGCTCCCCCCCTCAGTTGACACTTCCAGGTCCTTCTGGACATACCAGAGCATGTCAGTGAGTGTTTGTGGAGCAATACAATGGTGATATCTTCCAGATCGAAACAAAAGGAGTCTAAAATATGTAGCGGAAGGATATAATCATAATGTTAAAATACAGGCTACTCGTGTGTGACACATGCATACTAGTAGTAGACTAGTTTTGCTAGCGCAGCACAGTAGTTTACGAGTTAGGTCTAATTGCGAACTCGTTGATCAAAAGTGGCACTAGTAGTGAAAAAAAAAACATGCAGCTAGTGAGGACAGATCATACTAGGACCTATAGTGTGCCAAAGTTGTTTTACTAGTGTGCAATAATAGTTGAGAATATAAGGCAGAAATAATAATAATAATAAAAAAAACATCAACCTTCATAAGAAAGTCGTTGTATGCAGAAAAGCAGACTTCATAACTATCAAGGCTAAAACATACTGGTGTCAAGATAAGTCTGAGGTAAACAACAACCGTTTTTACCGTTTGGGGATGTGGTTTGCGAAAGGTCAATTAAACCCTGTGGAACTCTTGCGTTCCGTTATACACGTGAATTTATATTGTACAAATTCGTCCGGGCACTGTCTTTGTTTGCTTGACATACCATGAAGAGATTACAATAATAATAATAAAGAAATCACACGACGCATCATCACAACAGCCACAAGTTGACAACTGAGCATGCAAAATTCCCTGCAGCACAGATAGACCAAGCAACGTGGCAACGTGTACTTGCAGCCAATGATGGCCAAGTGTGACGTATCATAACAAAACATTTGATTCAGGTGTGTATCTTGACCTCCACCGAACCCCTGAGGCTGACTCACCGAACCCCCGGGGTTCCAGGTTAAGAACCACTGATCTAAGGGCTTACATAGTAGCACTCAGGTGTCATGTCATATCATCTATGACAAAAAACTCGTTTTAACTCTGGATTTGTGTCTGGCATGTTTCAGTGCACTGTGAAAATTGGTGCTGATCTGTCCCAGAACTGTTTTCTGTGTGTGCTGTCCCAAGTTTTACATGCAATGTTAAACTGGAAGCACAGCCACATCCAATTCACATGCACTAGGAGTGAGTTCAGTCAAACAAAATATGGCTTTTATGTTGTTGCTGGCTTCTCTCAAATCAGAGTGAAATATTTCTTGTTTGCCTCTTCCATTAACTTCCAATTCCATTACTTTAAACTTCATTTTGCGCTTGAGGTGCGCTCCCAAATGTTCCACACTGAAACCCATCAGAGCTATCTAAAACATAAAACCCTCTTTTAAATACGGTGGTCTCTATCACTTTTATACTTCTAGCAAACTTAATCTCTTTGTTAGTGAACATACAGTTTTGCGTACACTGTTTGGGGTCTTAGTAAATCCTGCCCATAAAGCACCCAACATAAAACAATACAGTAATACAAAAAGTACTACACAGGAAAAACAATGCTGCTTCCTAATAAATCATTCATCACATTTATTACACTCCAGCCAGCCAGTCAATAAGTATACACCGTGTGTAAAAGTGACCATTAAACCGTCAAACTAATGTTCTGATTGGGCTCATTATTCACAGATAGTCGGATATATGGCTTCCTTACACAAGCATCGTAGCACAAAATATAGGAGGGTATACATCACTTGTACAATGAAAATGCTACAATTGCTATCTAGAGATTTACTGGCAGTTGGCTTGTCTTGTCTATATGCAAATCAGTTAATGGCGACTTGACGGTTCCTTCATTATAGCTGCTCTATGTAGGAAATTGAATTTCGAATTGCTACTGCCACGTGTGGCTGAAAAATGAAACTGCACACTTCTTTTTTCACGCACACGCTTGCCTCACTCGTACAATCACAACTTTATTATTGAAGACTCAGCACAGACTGAGCATACTTGCCAACTCTCCTGATTCGTGTGGGAGACTCCCAAATTTCAAACCTAAGTCCCACATGGCTCCCAATCAGTTATTTCTCCCGCTAATCTGGGGATGGGTTACTATAAAGACATGGCTTCTACCCGTCAGCCTTTCTTTCGGTTGTCAATGTTGCAAATGATTTGATGTGATCGATGCAACCTGTAATAATGTGTCTGAAAGGAAAAAAATGAATAAAACAATCTCCCAAATTCACAGCAAAATAGTTTACATTGTGGGAAATATTTGACACCCTGGGCTGCTTGCACAGTAATCGGCCGATTACGAGGCTCCCGCTGAAGGCAATAATAGTGAAGAAGCCTTGATTCTATCCATCCATCCATCCATCCATCCGCTTCTCCCTCACAAGGGTCTAAAAACAAAGAAAAAAAAAAAAGTTTAATGAACGGCCATTTTGGGCCGGTTGGACGCCCCCACTGATCTGTATATATTACTAGATAGAAAGCCCATACATGCCCGTGCAAGCCGTTGAAGCCGCAGGGCGGCCATTTTACTGCTCCCACCTCGCGAGCAGACTACTGTATATACTATACATAAAGATTAGACATATACAGTTCATAGGCTCTTAGTATAGGGCTTGGGGGTGGTTGGCGGGGTGGTCACTATATTTTAACAAGTGGAAGGTATGTGCTGCTTTTTCTTTTATCGCTCAGTTCCTAAGACCACAATTATTAGATTTGGCAGAGGTGTCTTTTGTTGAATTACAGGTATAACTCTAATAAAAAAATATACAAGTTTCCTTCTCCAAGTAAACATCATTAAGGGGATACTTGACTTATTGAACCAGGTCAGGTTTGCTTTACGTTTTATTGTTATCCATTCAACATTAATTTACTTGTGTTAGCACAATTAACTAAAATGTTACCTGAAACATTAATTGTACAATATGCTTAAAGATCCAAGTTTTCAGTCATTGAATTATATACCTTAGCAATGTTCAGCTTTAAATAAAAAAAATAAATAAAAAAAATGAAGAAAATACTGCCGATTTGAAAGGTAATCCAAGCATGTCCACCAATATAACTTTGCATCATACCATAGGTGTCACAAATCACCAGCAAGTCTCAAGTCATATCTTTCAAGTCTCAAGTTACTGTGGAGAAAATAAATAAATAGATAAATAAATAAATACTCAAGCAAATCAAGTAGAGTCGCCACCAATTTTCAAGCAAGTCGAGTCAAGTCTTTATGTAGTTTAGGCAAGCCCAAGTCTGGCCCGGGGGACAATTGCGCTATTTCCACCGCCCTGCAAGCTCTGGCATAAAATGAATATGTGGCCCGCCAGCACTCTTGACCACAGTAGAAAATATGCATATACAAAAATCCTGTTTTCAGTTTTACCAGGAAGAAACTGAAATGTTTGTGTCTTAGAATTGGCAATACTGAAGACCAAGTCTGGCCCAGGGGCCAATTGCGGCCCATGTTCAAATTTCCACCGGCCCGCAGGCTATGGCATAAAATGAAGACCTGTGAAGTGGGCCCGTCAGCAATGTTGACCGCAGGAGAAAATATGCATGTACAAAAATGCTATTTTCAGTTTCACCAGTGAGAAACTGAAACGTTTGTATCCTAGAATTGGCAATACTGAAGACCAGTCAATGCAATTGTTCGGTTACACTGCTGGCAAGTGTGCACATCGAAATATAATAAGCGCACACTTGACGTTTTATTTTGACTTCATAAAGGCTGCAAGGGGCTGTCAAACGGGACGCGGCCTGCAGGCCCTCACTTGGCCCAGATGTGCATTAAGTCACGTTAAGTTCATTCATGAGGCTGGTGGGTCGGTAAAAACATGAGGACCAAACAACAGTCTCTGGTGGTGTTTGAGAACCCCGCCAAAATTATGTACACTCCTGGTTAAAGGACTATTTTTAATTAATATATTAATATAAATTCACTCTGTCATGAATTTAGGTTATTGAGTATTGCTTTTCTCAAAAGCTACACAGGATTTAACCAAACAATGTGATGGAATGTGACCACATTCAAGTCTTCACAGTAATATTTTCTTCCAAGTCATTATATTCAAACATATTTATCTAAATGTGGGCCACAAGAGAGCCCATTAGTTCCAGTGGGTGAAGCTCAAACGATACAATAGCATTTGTATGCAGTGCATTTAACTGCTGCTTTGAATGTGTTGGATCAAGACAGGCACAAGTACACCCTTGTTTTGTTGGGTTTTGACTGCGAGTAGGAAGCATGAAAGCATGACCAAATGTGGCTGGTAGCTTGGTCATGCTTGGCTTATTGTAGGGATCTGTCTCTTGGTATCGCTTTTGATTTCAATATATTTCCATGGGGTGTCTATTCAATGGTGTGACCCAATGGTTTGTTTAGCCGGTTTTCTGCTCAGTTGTGGCTGAAGACAGGTCTGTTCAAAGGATTAAATTGGAGGTCACAATGTTATATCAAACACAAAGTTCCTTTTTCCAGCATGCTAAAGAAAAGATGATCTTTCTTTGCTTTTAATTCAGGGCTTAATTGATTTAGGACACGTACGCACGCGCACGCACTCCTGTATTTAAAGATTGCAATAGAACATAAGAAAGCGGAATGTTGATACTTAAAAACATAATAATGGTCAAGAGCATTCAGCCTTTGACCATAGGGCTCCAGTTTTGATTCCTTCTGCGGCAGTTATACAAGCAACACAGCAACTGATGGCGACTAAGATAAAACCGTGACGGATGTTTTACTATCTGAATCAATCAACTTTATCACTCAGGCAGCACTGAGATAGGAGAGAAAATACATCATTTTTATGGGGCTTGTACTTAAAAAATAACTAATGCATGATATTGACACTCATTAATATGAAAACAATCCAGATGTTTGTCATTGTTCACGGCATATTTTATCCACTGCACCACGGCCAGCTATCAATACCGGGGCCGAATGGTGAGCAAGGAAGTTCAAGTTGCCATACCGTACATCAGGTGTGGCCAAGTTCAGTCATCGAGAGCTGCTAACCAGCCTGTTTTCCATGTCTCCCTCCTTCAGAGCAGCTGAATCTAATGACCAGCTCATCAGCAAGCTTTGCAGAAGCCTGATAACGATCCTGATCATGAATCAGGTGTGGTAGTGGAGGGAAACATGGAAAACAGGATGGATAGCGGCTCTCGAGGACCGAACTTGGCCACCCCTGCGGTACATGGTAAGTGCATTTGCTTGTTTACAGCTGTTGAACCACCAAGCTAGCAATTGTTGCCTAGCAAAGTATTTAGCACAACTGATTGCCACTGAAATGTGGAAAGGCTTGAGGGACACATACATTAAAAAAAATAGTGTTGCAGGAGAAAAACAGTGGCTTAGCCATAGTCCAAGGACAGAAGTGGAAGTACTCAGAAGTGTTCTCATTTCTCGCTGAAATGCTGCACAATAGTTGTTCTACGAAGCGACACCCCGTCTGCGTGCGGTACAAGCTCCTGCGGTGAAATGCCAGCAAGACGCTTGCTGGCTGCGGTTTTTGCTTGCATCACCACAACATCCTGTTTTGGTCTTGTTATTTCGGTTTTAATTGTCTTTCGGCTGACAACCTAAAATGCATTTTTTGAGGGGTTTGGGGTGCATTTTTTTGGAAAATTTTCTGTGGCCAAAATTTGGGTGCATCGCTAATTAGAAGGAGTGGCGAATTTTGGAGCAGTAGGTCGTCACTCGTAAATGAATGAAGAGGAAACACTGGGATAAACTCGGTCCTGTAATCTAGTGTTATAGGTTCATTATATGCAGTACAATCAATATCACATTGACATTACAAAGATGATGACAACATTAAACCTTGTGAAAGAAAGCATAGATGTTAGCAGCTAGGACTAACAAGAATCAGCCTTCAGTGTAGTCTGTCTCCATTCCATTCCAAAATATCTGTCAAAACTCCCAACTCATGTAGCGCAGAGGCTGACATGTTAATTAGAAACAAGGAAAACAACCTTGTGTCATCATTTTAATCAAACTGGCAGCCTGAAAAACACCCACCTCCTTACTCTCTATGAATTAATTGCATGAAATCTGATTGCAAGGGAGTTGTTATTACTCATACATGCTCGGTGTTACTCTGAATCTTTTTTTATGCATTTATTTTTTACAAACATCACAGCTGCCCCCACTATGGTCAACATGGTGCTTTTAATTCAACACTCATACTTAAGACATAGTGAGCGCAGTGTAACTGACTCGCTAATAGTGTGAATGTGAGTGAAAATGTCAGCGCTCTGATTTAAAAAAAAGCGTGTGTGCATCTTTTCAAGGTGATGGTTTGGCTCCATGGGGGAGCTGAATCAGAGGCGGTGAGTAATCCCCTCCAGTCGTGCTTTGTTCTGTCAGTAGGACAGTATGATATTAATGTACTTGTACACTGACAACATTGTTGGGTTCCCTGCATGACTCTTCAACCTCACGGCATCGACAAGAAACACGACTCCTTATCAAAACTGCAGGTGCTTTCATGACAAGAAAAAAAAGCTCAGATCACATTTAAAAGGTCAAAAAAACCAAGCCAGCATGTAACATGCCTTTAAAACAAAAGCTGCAATGCAAAATTATTTTTTATCTACGTGGCTGCAATCGCACGGCGACCGAAAACATTGTCGATGTACTCTTTGCAACTAATATTAACAACAACAAATAAAGTTGGACTCTTTCAAGACAAGAGATGGATTTAGAACAATTCTTGCTGTACAGATGGGAAGAGGCATGCGGCCTCCAGGAGGTTTAGACTAAGGTGTTTAAAAGGTGTGACGTCCTCATGACTAAGGCTGTCCAAGAAGCAGTGTGAGGTGTGCGTTTTGTCTTAGCTGGCCAAATAACACTCTCAAGTGGGTGCATTCAAGGTCCAATTCTTCTCCTCCGACTGGAGCCTTTTTCATTTTTCGACTCTTAAGTATCCTTGAGTGAGTTCACAGACTCCATATAAATCTCATTTACATTATTAGAGAAAAACAGATTTGGCATGAGGAGAGAAACTCTAGGTAAGGTGCTCACTTCCTCATTCTCTTATACAGTAAGTGAGCCGTGGTCAGGCTTAGAATTGCAATATGTTCAGAGGTTGAAGTGGGCATAAGGAGAGATGTCCACATACAATTTGGTGCCAACTGATTGTCGATGTTGGACGTTATAAGCGATGCACGTGCAATGATTTTGAATGGACCAATTGTGTCCAGTTTCTCTGCTGACTCCCATCAAAACATGGATTGGGGAGGAGGGCGTGTCTGTATGTCAGAGGAGAAAAAGGTGTTTACAGCAGTAGTTATTTACTGAGTTCTCTTTAAAAAAAAAAAGACATAATAGAAAATATAAGCTAGTTTCGTTATCCTGATCAGAAAATACATAAACATTTTTTGAGTGAAAAATTAGACACCCTGCCAAAAAATACTGTAGTTTCTTGAAATGACATTCCATTCCCTATCCATATGGTTCCATATGATGTTGGTTCACCCTTTGTAGCTATAACAACTTCAGCTCTTCTGGGAAGGTTGTCCACTAGGTATAGGAGTGCATTTATGAGAATTTTTGACCATTCTTCCAGAACCGCATTTGTGAGGTCACACACCTGATAATGGAGAAGGCCTGGCTCTCAGTCTCCGCTCTAATTCATCCAAATGACACTGAAGCACTCAGCATAGCAAGAGATTTCGGATAATTCCACACTCCCAACTTTGTGGGAAGCTGGCCCTTTCCTCTTCCAACATGACTGTGCACCAGTGCATAAAGCAAGGTCCATAATGACATGGATGACAGATTCCGATATGGCTGAACTTGACTAGCCTGCACAGTTCAACCTGATAGAACAACTTGAGAAAGAATTAGAGCGGAGACTGAGAGGCAGGCCTTCTCATCCAACATCAGTGTGCGACTTCACACTGCAACTAAGTCACAGCAGCATTACATTACAAGAATGAGTGAGACTGGTTTCACTCCTTGCTGGAGCTTATGCAAACAATTGTATGTAATCATCAAAGGCTTAAGACACAACATACACAAATCACTTATGATAGGTGAAAAGTTAGCAACAAATCAGTGTCAAAACGGCTGTGAGGTTGGCTGTGCTGGGCCTTGATGTTACAAAAGCTTCAAATTGTGTGAAAGCGCAGAAAATTTGTATTTTCAGGATGTAGGCCAAGCAGCACTTTCAAACTTTATCGTAATCAGTGTAATTCCCAGATGCACATTATCTGGCTAAATTGTGCACTTCTTTACTTTCCTCACTTAGGGGCAGATAAAACCAATTCCTTGCCAAATTGATGAATTCACTTTTCACTGCATAACTTACCTATTCTCATTACGCTGAGTGTATCTGGGTTGGGGGTCATTATCTCCATCATTGACATCATAGCTGGCCTCGGGGTCCTAAGAAAGCAGGAACCAAGGTCATACAGGATGTTTTTTGGGTTTCTTCATGATGCAACATTACTCTTAATCTTGACTAACATAATTGCTGATAAGATCCGGGTGGTCTTTTTCAATGCCGTCATCCAGGATAGTCACCACAATACCTTTTCCAGTGTAGCCCTGAGCCCAAGCTACTTTGGTATTTAAGTCTTGATGAGTCAGAGTGGACTAGAGAAGACAAAAGATAATTAGACAGGTTTCAACATTGAAATCTTTTAGGCTAGATGGACACCACTGGTCTGCTAAAATCCAATTTATCATCTACTACATTTCTTTAATGGCTATTTGCATGTATTCCTATTTGGGTGGAAGAAATAATACATTCTTACAGCATTAAGTCAAGTCACCTTTATTTATATAAGAAAAAAGTGTTTGCTCACTTGCTGATGTGTCGATCCAAACAAATATAAGACATAAAAGGGACCATGAGACTGGTTCCGTGGATCAAAAACACTGAAGGCATAGTCGTGACATGAAATGCAGAGACATCTACGCATGACAGGTGCTCTTCAAGCTTGGTGGGCAAAACTTGTTAATGAAAAGGCAAAGACAAGCTGATGCTCTGTTATAGAGAGGAATTTAATGTTGTTGCGTTTCAACTCAAAGACTCTTCAATCAGGTTAATGAGACAGCGCGGGTGTGCAGCACATTTAAAGTAGAAAACCAGTTGTGTGACAGCATCACATGATCAATGCCACCCTGAGGAAAAAAGTTTGACAAAAAACAGGAGTAAAGATCCAATGAAAATGAATCGGAGTGGACAAAAAAGTTGGCATTCATTTTCAATTCATTTTCAATTATTAGCACTTCATACATACATACATACATACATACATACATACATACATACATACGCAGTACTTATATTTGGCCTTTTGTATTGCCAACCAAGGTAAAGCACTTGACCAAATGTTGTAGAAAAAAGGTATAGCCATTCAGCTAGTACTGAGATGTTCATTTGAGAGGAAAACACTGTTTGTAGGGTCATTATGTGTAGAATTCATAAATCTGAATATGAAGATAAATTAGAGATCAATACACACCAGGTACCACTGCTTGGGGAAATCAGGGTCTGTTGGTTGCTCAAATACATCCCTCCTCTTCCTCCTTTTCACCACTTGCTGCTCTGCCCATACAACCTGAGGTGTGCAGAAATACACAAGCACCGACACTCATCATTTTGACATTATTGGACTCTAATGTCAGAAGCTATTGCAATAACCATCCAACTTTTGCTGTGGACATACACAGCCCCAGCTGTATGCAAAGGGCCTAACTTACAAATAGCATGAACTAAATTGCATGCTAACTCTGACAGATTGCACACAGTGTTGGTGGATGTGTTGCGTGACTTAAAGGGACAGCAATGTGAAAAATCACCTTTTTGGAGCTTTTAGCCATGTTAAAATGCTAATTCCTCACCAAAAACATCACCGAAGAGGTGTTTTCCTAACTTGGCAATAGCCAGATTGATATTGTGATTCACTCAAGGGTGTTCTCCACAATATTAATCTGGGACTGCTCCACGGTGATTTGCTCGGGAAAGGCGGACATTCTGTACAATACTTCAAGCTGATTGGATGATACGGCATTGTGCACGTTTATTTTGACCAATCCACGGCCACAGACGAAAATGCACAAACAGCTTTACCAGCTAAAAATGCACACCCACTTTCTCTGAGCCCTCCATAGGATAGTGACAAAAGTACCCTTTATCAGAAAACATTCTGTCCAGATGAATTCAAAGTAATCAATTATCCTTCACATTTGCAATGTCAAAGTGCAATGACAATTGGCAGTCTTGAAAATCCCGGAAAGGGTTCTGGCTGACACTTGTGCAAACTACAAGTAAAACTTTTGCACTGCTGAACCTAAGTCAATGAATACTGTAGTGGTGAGCGCGCTCACCCTGTAAGCAGCAGGTACCCAGTCCGCATCCCGCTCGGGTTTGTTATTTATTTTATTTTATTCCCCTTCACCAGCAAAATGCCTAATATTTCATAAATAATTATTAATATTTAATAAACAATTACATCGCAATGGTGTCAAAGGTAAGATAGTTAACTGTGGAAGGACTTAAAATCTTGTGATTTATTCCCTTTAATAAGATTGCAATCCTTTACTAGGATTCAAATAGCAGACATTAAAGTTTGCCTTGCACAGTTTGCAACAAATTTGTTGTTTCTTCACAAGGTTTCTCTCTATTGAATTTCTTTGTGTCAATGTAAAATTATGAACCTTCGTTTTCTTGCTTCATGGTGACCTTGTTCCACACAATGAACTGTCTGAATGGAAATATATTTTCCAATGGTGACAAACCTCAAAGGGAAACTTGGTTTAAAGAATGAGGACATCAACCTTGTTTCAGTAAGAAATGAATATTTCATTTCTTTATTTCTGTGTAAGTGACCTTGGCACCAGTGACCCCAGGGCACATTACAAAGTTGTCTTGGCAAAATTACATGCAAACAAAAGTGCATTTGTCAAATGGAATTTCATTTTAATAACTTTAGATTGAAACTCACTGTTTGCTGAGGCTGGTAGAAAAGTAAATTAAGCATTTGCACATCTTGGTGGCAGTTTATTTTTAAATGTGGAAACTTGAAGTTGGAGCACACAAAAAGTTTTTGGGTCCAACATTTTTTAGAGTTTAAACATAATATGCAATGCCATAATGTCTCATGAGTCGGCAGTGCACCTCAGCAGGCCAGTGTTGCATATTGTAGCGTTGGGAGTGAAACACATTTTTCTTCAGTAAAACCAGAAAAAAAAGCTCCTCAGTCCCCCTGCTTTCAGCCAGCGAGCTTCAAAAGATTTGCTTCTTACTTTAATGATGATTGTGTGTGTGCGTGTGTGGGCGAGTGGGTTCAGCAGCAACCAATGCCAGAATCTTCCTTTTCTATATAATTGTACTGCTGGTCTACCAAACAACTGAATCTTTTTATTTATGGATTTGACAGAAAATTTGGTGTGATGCTCGATGTTCACAAGAATGAGAATTGGGCAAAATGTTGAAATAAACATTTTGTGGACAACAATATGAAGTGTGCCCTTTCTTTTTAACTGCCTTTATACTACATGCATGGTTCAAGTGACTTGGAAAAAAAACATTATGGTAATGATTTTTATTTTTTATTTTTGATCTCCCCAGTGACACAGTTCAGAAATGCGTCATAGCAGTGTAAAATTTGGATAATCAGATATGGAATCAGGTGTCTGCCACATGTGAATAAAAATATGATGTTAGTACATTTGTTTATTTATTTATTGCAATATATATACATGTGAGGACTGGGAATGGATTGGAGTGGGTAATTTGGGTATCATGCAAGCACAACTTCAGATAGAAGCTACAAATCAGCAATCTAACAACCAGAGAAGTAAGTATGGAAAAGTAAAACCCCTTTCTTCATGCAACCCTGGAGCATGTGTAGTGTTGAGGGCAGACACTGAGCAAGAATCATGGGATCATTTTCTACTGTCTGATTATACACTTGGGATGATAATAATAATACACTACATGTCAGCCCAAGACACAAAGAAGCACATTAAAGCACGAACAGCTTAGAGAGAAGAAACTTAGCATTTACTAATCCAAACAAATCAATTGTTTCTAACAGCTACATTGGGACCAGTTTAAGAAAAGATTCCCCCCCCCCCCGATCTGACCCTACACTGTTGGGTTCATTTAATTTTGTTATAATGTATGAGGAGTTTGGTTCTTGACCTACGCAATGTGTAAAAGTGCCTTGGGTTCATTTCTGCTGAAAATTGATGCCATAAAAATACAATTGACTCGGCCTGACTTGACTTGACTCTCTCACTCACAATAATATGCAGACAAACATCAACCCACTCACAACAGTATGTTGTGGTGATTTTCGCTTGAGGGTTAGTCTGGTGCTGACACTGTCATCTGTGGGAGGTGGGCATCCTATGAACAAATTTTTGTTTGAATCCACATCTCCCTCGTAGCTTGAGGTTTAAGTGTAGTGGTTAAACAAACTACTTCTGACTGAAATGATCCTAAAAGACAAAAGAGGTCTGGCAAAATGTGCTTTTACAGTAAAAATAGCTTTTTTTTGGCTCCAGTTTGATACAGTATAATCGGTGATCGCTCTTCTGTTTAGCCCATCTTCTTCTCCAGGATGCTTAACGCAATTCAGTGTACAGTACACAGCACTAGCTATGAAAATTGTAAACAAGCCACATTGGCCTAAGGGCAAGCAACTACAAATCTGGCCTAAAACTTATTGGCTTCGATTGGGTCTGTCTGCATTCCGTTGGTCCTTTCACGCCCCCCTCCCCCCCTACTCCACAATAGTGCAGTGGTTAAAGCATGTGACTAGTATGTGGAAGATCTGGGTTCAATTCCTGCTTGGAACACATATTAGTACAAGTTCTATTTCATATAATAATCATTGTCTAATAATATCTGTAGCGTCGGTTGAAATAATAAAGCTTTACTGGTGGTCTGAAGTTTTCTTTTTAATTCTCCTTTCCTTTGTCCATGCATAAACCTCTTACACCGTAAGAGCTGAAAATAAAACAAACATGACACCATCAATTAAGCATATTCTCATTTCCTCTATACAGATAAATTTAGGCTAATTAAACTCAAAATGTAAATACAAACATAAATCTATTTAAAGATAAGCTTAATTCTTTACCTTGTTGCCACTTTCAACCGGGCTAAGTACCTTTAATGTTTGATTCGTCGTGCGTGAAACTATTTTTACTGCTTCAAACGTCTTGCGCTCTCAATCCACTTCCTTCTCCTACGTCATTCTACCTTTCCGCATACCTTCAAAATAAACTTCCGCCCAAAGAGGAAGTTAGAAAATAAGAGTTCCAACGTTGACAAAAAATTAGAAAATAAACTCGTTGTCCATTACAATATGTATTACATTCAATGTCATTTCACATTATTATTAAAATAAAGCATTCCACACGCATTCAAATACTCGCATTCACTTTCAGCATTCACACACAATTTCTCCAGAAATTGCACTTTTAATATTGTATAAATTTGTAACATCAGACATTAAATATCATGTTGGAGTGAACGTACGCCTTTTTGAACAACAACTAGGTACGTGTGAACGTCTATAATTTTATTAATTAATTTATTTATTTATTTATTTTAATGAATTTGTGTATCATACAGTGGGTGAATTTTGGATCATTTAATATGGAAAAATGTGTCTTATTCACAGAATTTTATTGTAAGTGTATAATTAGCATTTTTTTGCTCATGCAGCAATTTAGCCAGAACCGGTAATATATACTGGTTCCCATTGTTTATTTCTCTTTCCAGCTTGAACTGCAACTTTCACCGACTTTGAGAAAAGAAGAGTTCAATTTTTTTCTGTTCTACTGGATACTGGGCAATTTTTCACCTACAACAAAATGTAAGTTAATGTTTCCAAACATTTTGTTTGGCTGTAGCAACTTCTTGATAATGATGTAGCTGAGATCCCTGATGGAAAATTACTTAAGTAGAGTTGATGGAGGAAAATAAAGCACAATGTAACTCAACTGTTCTTATGAACAAGAATTAAAGCTATACTTTCGTTATTGCTGTCATATGTAAAAAGATAATTATTTTATATAGCATGCAAGAAGGAAGTAAAAAAAACAGTTCAGATTCTATTTATGGCCACTGCTACATTTCATTTTTAACTTTGGTGAAGATTTCCAAGGCAAAAATGTTACATTAAACACATTTTGATAATAATCACACAGAAAATTGGGTGGCGGATAGAAATATCAGTGTTACTTGCCAAACACTGATTATAATTAGCTGTCCTTCATATTAACTTCAGGCTTCCCTTCCAATGATTCACATGCTAATTGACTACAGGCCTCAGTAATTAGCTGTGATTCCGTGGAAGTCTTACTTGTGCATCTTGGTGCAGTTTGTTGTGCAGCCCCGTGTGTCTAGAAAAAGCTCTCTCTTCCACAGCGTGATGTCTGAAGTGATAATAATCTCCAAAAACCTACACAAACACAAAAAGAGAGAGAGAGAGATAAGCTATTTTTTTATTGCAGAGAAATATGTCTGTAGCTCTACAACATGTATTAGGCTACTTTACAGATTTTGGGCATCCATCCAGCTATCCATCTCCTATACCACTCATTTCACCACTGTTGTGGGACACGGCGGTGGACGAAGCCTATCCCTGCTACCACTCAGCGATGGTGCCGAACCTGATATGTTATGCAGTGTGCGTAGTTTAGTAACTTAGGTAGTCTTATTGTGTGTTTGACCTTCTGCTACTAGTTGCAATTCAAAAGTTGAATCGCCAGTGAACAGTTTTGTCACAGACAATTCACCCTAATTACGCTAATCTCCCGATTTTACAGTGAAGTAAACAGTTAACATTGTGGGGAATATTTGACAAAGTATCTGGTAAACTTGGCCTCCTTGCATGTTAAGTGGCCGGTTAAGAGACACTCACTCGATGCAGTGATAGTCAAGAAGCCTTGATTCTACCTATAATAGAGCCGAGATTCTCACGGGAAACGAGTTGGAGTTTTGAGGAAAGGGGACTGCAGTGTTTTACTGTTTCATACATGACAGAGATGAATGGTCGAGCATGTTGTCGGCCACCGTGCGCAATCCCCCACAGAGATGAACAACAAATAGTAATTGCTGGATGTTGGTCGCCGCCCGTATCTTGCTTGGTTACAGTAACAACCAACACTTGACTGTGACTGTGTTATACCTCTTTTTAACCCCTGCGGAGGAATGAACAATTGAATCCCAAACGCACCATGCAGTCCACACATTGGACGCCACTTTGAAGCGTGATAACTCAGTCATTTATGAATATTTTCTGACTTCCGACCACTCAAAATGTTCTAACACACCATGAAGTCCAAACATTGGACAACACTTTCAAATGTGATAATTAGGTCATTTATGAATATTTTTTTATTCATGACCACTCAAAATGTTCAGTGGCATCAGACCTATCCATACATATATAGTTTTTATTTATTTATTTATTTTTGATACCCTTTATGTACAATAAAAGCAATAATGTGCTATAAGTGAAAAACAATGATGAGTATATCTATATATAAAAAAAATAAAATTGGAATATTTGATATGATGTAATTAGGTCCTTGAATATGTTAATAAATGATAACAGCAACATTTTTTGGGAACGCTCATTTTTTTGGCAATGGCAATTTTATATGGTTTAGCCGGCTAACACACCAGGAAGTCCAAACATTGGACAACACTTTCAAATGTGATAATTAGGTCATTTATGAATATTTTTTTATTCATGACCACTCAAAATGTTCAGTGGCATCAGACCTATCCATACATATATAGTTTTTATTTATTTATTTATTTTTGATACCCTTTATGTACAATAAAAGCAATAATGTGCTATAAGTGAAAAACAATGATGAGTATATCTATATATAAAAAAAATAAAATTGGAATATTTGATATGATGTAATTAGGTCCTTGAATATGTTAATAAATGATAACAGCAACATTTTTTGGGAACGCTCATTTTTTTGGCAATGGCAATTTTATATGGTTTAGCCGGCTAACACACCAGGAAGTCCAAACATTGGACAACACTTTCAAATGTGATAATTAGGTCATTTATGAATATTTTTTTATTCATGACCACTCAAAATGTTCAGTGGCATCAGACCTATCCATACATATATAGTTTTTATTTATTTATTTATTTTTGATACCCTTTATGTACAATAAAAGCAATAATGTGCTATAAGTGAAAAACAATGATGAGTATATCTATATATAAAAAAAATAAAATTGGAATATTTGATATGATGTAATTAGGTCCTTGAATATGTTAATAAATGATAACAGCAACATTTTTTGGGAACGCTCATTTTTTTGGCAATGGCAATTTTATATGGTTTAGCCGGCTAACACACCAGGAAGTCCAAACATTGGACAACACTTTCAAATGTGATAATTAGGTCATTTATGAATTTTTTTTATTCATGACCACTCAAAATGTTCAGTGGCATCAGACCTATCCATACATATACAGTTTTTATTTATTTATTTATTTATTTTTGATACCCTTTATGTACAATAAAAGCAATAATGTGCTATAAGTGAAAAACAACCACACGCAACTGCAATCCTAAGCACACACACAAGTTGAACTGCAGTTCTGCATACACAAACGTGCATTCACCAATGTACAAATTTCAAACAACACTTTATTTTGCAAAATAACTTCAGCCAGCAATGCACAAGCCCCCCACGCAACCATTCTAGGAATCCGAAGCAAATACACAAGCAAAAGTGACATTGTTTTGGAGTATGCTGGAGGCATTGTGTAACCGCAAAATCATTAGTTACTCTCTGGCGCCAACTCGTGGTTTGTGGGTGTAAACACTTTCAACACATAATTTCCACGTTGTGCTGTGACTTAACTCGCCGTCGCCACATCAAACAACAATTCCACCTCATCAAAGACTACCGCAGCGTTTTGACGCTAATGCGCCTGCAGTTCTGCACACACAAACGTGCATTCACCAATGTACAAATTTCAAACAACACTTTATTTTGCAAAATAACTTCAGCCAGCAATGCACAAGCACCACACGCAACTTTTCTAGCAATCCAAAGCGTTTTCGTCCCATTATTTTTGCAGCATGCTGCAGGCATTTGTGTAACCGCAAAATCATTAGTTAGTCTCTGGCGCCACCTCGTGGTTTGTGGGTGTAAACACTTTCAACACATAATTTCCACTCTGTGCTGTGACTCGACTCGCCACTGTATGAATTGAAACGGAAATCATGAGAAATGCATTACAACACACGGCGTTTACAGTGCATCAAAGATTAGCAGTTATAATGGGAGTCTATCGTCCAAACACTGGATCCAGTTCGTGATAACAAGCTTTTTTATTTAGCTTCGAACTGCTACACTCACGAAAGTCAGCATGGTCGGATTTTTTTTTTTTTTTTATCTATTAAAAACCCTGAGGATATTGATTCTCCCAATTGTTTTCCCCCCTATGCTTTTTTCTTTGAATAATAAGCAAATATCCAAAAAATGGACATGGAATCAGTTAAGGGTTAATGTGTTGTTGTTTCTCGTAGCGTATTCAATTTTTGTTACTTTTGGTATTACAGTAAATCACTATAGTGAAGCCAGGTGGCGACACCCTTAATAACAAAGGTAGGCAGTCTATGCTATTTACAGTATATGACCTGCCTGAAGCATTGGTAATATATTTGCACGACAAGGTCGAATTCAAGCGTTGCACTATATTTACTGATTTCAAAACGGATCTGCGAGCTGGAAAGAACTAATGTGCAAGCTTAAAACCCTTAGGCATTATTGTGACCCGTTTTGGGCTTTTTGATGGTTCTGACCAAGTCATTTCAAAATAAGATACTCCCCAGGGGTTTTAAAGAAACTAATGGATGGACGGGAAGGAATTAAAGGGCGGACTACATGTCATATTGGAGTACACCTTTCACAAACTCCAGGCAGGCTACATGTAGACATTTACACAAGGTGATTTTTTCCCCCCCATTTTCCTTGTGCCTTTGTCTAGTACGCATCAATTGTAAATGAATTTTTATTTTTTTTTAAAAGCTAGTATTTTACTCCAGAAATGATGGTACATAGACTACAATAGTATACCAAAATGATAAAGTAAAAGTAAAGGGAAACAAAGCAATCATTGTGTGGGGATTCAGAAAAGACCAGTCTCCATTACATGAGGAAACATTGTAATATGTACAGAGTTGCCACTGGGGACTGACTCACCTTCCCTGCCCAGTGGAGCAGAAGAGGAGAGGCAGAGTAGGAATGTGGAAGGGAGGGAAGAGAGGAGTGAGATGCTAGAATTGACTGGCACACCAGAAAGGATGGATGTGTGGGGAAAGAAAGAAGAGTAGACAACAGGAAGGAAGGCTCTTGGGGCTGCAGTCTGGTTGACCAGACTTGAGGCATGAAGCCTCGTCTGGAAGCATTGAGAGAAAGCCGCCAGCTGTCCAGTTTGATTTGAATTAAAGTTTTGAACCTGACAACAAATGATACAAAAGTAAATCATTTGCAATGTAACATGTCATAATTTTCCTTCGACGAACACACAAGTCCAATTGGCACACCTACGGAATCGCACCTTCCTATAAAGGGAAAGCTGAAATGAACGCAAAATGACATGAAATTTGATTGATTTTGAAATTTTGATTTCATTATTGATTTAAATTTAGTAATGAATTTAATTACAGTGACGTCTAATATTTTTGTGGGACTTTCAAATATGACGTAAAAAAAACTGAGGGGTAGATTCACTAAGAATACGATGTGTCCGGTAAGAGCGCGAAATATTGCCACACATCTGCACCCGCAGTCTGCTCTCAGTTAACCATCTATTCACTACCCAGATAGCAAAAGATGTTTATTCAACGTTGAATTAGGGTTAAAATGGATGATTTTTGGTTACGGTTGAAGATTGATTGGTCAATCAACATTGATTCAACAGCATTATGTTAACATTGAAGTTTGTGTTTAAAAGATAACATTGAATCAACGTTGTATTTTGGTTGAATTAAAACGTTTGAAAGGTCAATGTTTAATTAACGTCGAATCTATGTTTGCCCTTCTCGTTTTTTTTCCCCTTCAGCTGAGAAATTGACTAGGAGAGGGGGAGGGGAAGTATGTTGGGGACAGGTTGATGGGTGGGGGGTGTTAGAGTCTTTAAACATTTATAATAAATATAAAACATAAAGCTAACTACTTTGCGGATTTCATTTATTGCGGGTATTTTTTGGTACCTAACCCCAGCGGAAAACGAGGGAACACTGTATTTGCAAAACTTGTAAATTATTTGAATGTACTCGAAACACCTGGCATTTCCACCAAATAAACTGTACACGTTAGAGTTTCTAGTTTGTGCATTTCAGCCCAGTCATCAAAAATATGTGCCCACATCCGGCATAAGTCCGGCACAGGTGGCATTCAGTCGACACTGGCATAAGGCATGTGGGCCGAACATGGCCCAGGAGCAGCAAAGGTGGCACTGGCTTGACTCTGGCAAACAGGATGTGGGCCAGTTGTGTGACGCATCTGGCCCAGCTATCAATTTACAACTCTGGGCCACATATGTATAGCCAGTCTTGTCCCACTCTTAAATGCAGTTTCAGATTTATTTATTTTTTCTACACACATTTTTTTTACACATACTTATTTGCATAACAGATGTTAAGAAGAATTTTAATACATCATCACACAGACATTTCAATATGTTTCTGGTCAAACAATCAAAGTTTGTGTGTGAATTCTGTGAACGAACTTTCATGAAGCTTCCAGAGAGAAGTTCTTCGAACGTGCGTTCACCATTTCTTTGTAGCGATTCAAGGGTAAGTATTTAATTTTCCTATGTTTTACATTTGATATTTTATGGCTTCATATTGACACAACTACTGAATTGACTTCACAGACATTGGTGTGTGCGTGCGTGCGTGTGTGGTTATCTAAATTTTCCCGTTAATAGTTTCAATGCCATAATATTTAGTTAGGTGCACTCACTGGCTGATCAGAGAAAATCTCATTTTATCTGACCAGTTTTGTTTCAACCTGCAACGCATAAACTTTAAGTCTAACAATTCTAAAATAAAAACAACTATGAATATTCATATGAAAGAGATAATTATTTACATTTAGTGGAAATCTGATTCAGAGGTAAAGCTTTTAGGGGGCAATATTGTAATGAAGCTATTTTATTGAGACGCAACTCTGCGAGTATAATCATATAAAAAGGTACCAAATTATCACTAGCACCAAATATTACATTGTTCTGGGATAATATTCAGCTTGTATTGTAAAATATGCAGAGCTTGAATTATGTATTTTTTATAGTGCTGTGTGATATGTACATTGTGTGCATAATATTATATTAAAAAAATACAAAAGAGGAATGACTTATGCGTTACACACATTTCCCAGGTTATGTTTTAAAAATCTATTATATATCTCATACAATTTTAATTTCATCGAGTTGATTTAAATATCTACTGTACTTTCTAACGTTATTGGATCGCTGTTCCACAGTACGCCACTAGATGGCGGGACATGCTACTAACCAGACTGACACACACAGTCATACACAGCGTAGAAGAAGAAGAATTTCAAATTGCCGACAGCCGTGCTAAGAGCGGGAATCCAAACGTCGACGTTCTGTGTTTCAGGTCGGTAAAAGTTACATTAAATAAAACAAATATGTATCACCATGTCCATTGTCAGTTGGGTCGCTAAGCATATTGGTCTTTAGAGGTGGTTTTAGTGAAGAAATTGTTTCGAATGATCCTAAACGTTGAAGCTAAGTTGCTAATTCCGACGGCCTCTTAACAATGAGAGTTACTACAAGCCTATCTGTGTGCTATGTTGCTGATATGCTAGTAAGCTAACGAACGGCACTGAAGCGCTACAGGAGCGTTTACATGAAGAATGTATCTTTTTTTCAGTCGTTTTTAACAGGCTGGTTTAACAGTTGAAGATAGAACATTGAATAGCGTTTTCTTTTAGGTTTAGTTTTTAAAGTAAATTAAGTCCACTTGTATAGTAATGTAAGGTTTATCTGTAATTTGTTTAACTTCTGTATATAACTTAATTCATCACGAAATCTAGTCGAATCATGCTTCAGGATATTTATTTGTTGAGGGAAGTAAAAGTATTTTTTAGTAATTACTAATTATTGAGCCTATAATGAACACATTTTTTTCACACTGTAATAAAACAAAGGTGTAAATGTTGTACTTTGTTGCTTTTAATATCATTTGTTGTCTGTTGATGTACAGGTAACTTGTGCTGTTTTGACGAGTCACATGGCGTACAGGTGGTGGCAGCGTCTTCGAAACCAGATGGCTAATTAGTAATTTACTACTTATTCAAACTAAGACGGCATGTTGTACCTTGGCCAGAGCTTGGTGAACCTCTTTGGTAAGTAAACAAGTGAACAAACACTCAAAATATTCATTTCTAAGAATCTGAAGAAAGCTTAGGTGAACTACCTTTCACCACATCCAAATGTTGAAATTAGTGACAGAGAATATAACTTGGCACAGGTTTAATGGGGAAGGAGAACATGCAGAGGTCTGTCTTACCTATAAGGAGGAAGAGGGCAAAGTGCAAATTTTTTTAAGGTAATGTTGGTATGTTTTCAGAATTCATAATATAAGATAACATAATAATTAATAGAATATCGGTTGTGCTCAGGTTTCAGGCTCTGAGTGTTTCTTCAAAATGTTCTGTCCACAAAATCCATTCTGAGGAGTAGCGCAAGACAGGTAAATGATTCTGCGCACTGTACTACATGATTGTGATGATATTATTGCGGTAACACATTGCTGACTTGTACAGTAAGTTTGAAACTTACATGCTGTGTTGTTGATATTGTTTAGGTGCACAACTCACTTTTTCAAGACTACAAACACAATTACAGCTCTACAACAGGTACCTAGACCCATTGTTAATTTAACTTGTGAGTAATAATAACTACTATGATTATGAAAGAACACAATCACATTGTGAAAAAAAAATGTTGAACAGGGTCTTCTGTTTGTTTCAGGCAACCCTTTTTGCGGTGCTTGGGGACCAACCGGAAGAAAGGGAAATACTGTATTCGTAGTTGGTAAGTTTTTCAAAGGTCACTGTTGTAGAACCAAATCATCATAAATCTTAGCACACTTTTTTTTTTTTTTTTTTTTTCAATTTGTAAGGCATAATTATGGAGGACCAAAACTGCCAAAATTCAAAATAAATAAATGCCTAAATAAATAAATGACTAAATAAATAAGTAAATTACTAAAAGTGAAAGTAAAAACGGATGAAAAATATACAATTCAAAAATGAAATACAAATGTATTATTTTTATTTTCAGTTTTAGTCATTTAGTTATTTAATTAGTCATCTGGGGGGTGGAGAGGGGGTGATGTATATGAATATTGCAAAATTTAGTAAAGGTTATGTAATTTACTTCAAAGTAAAATCTTCAGGCATCGGGAGAATTCTATCAACAAAATTTGAGTGCAAAAATTAAATTAATAATAATAATAATGTCGTCTCTCATAGATTAATCACCTGGCTGTCGTTGAAGGCACCAATTCGGACAACCTAATCAGACGGATGATGGCAACTGTGATGACAAATGCCCTGGGCTGTTAAATGAATACAACTGGGCAGGGAAGCAAGACAAGTGTTGCATTGGCAAGAAGGCATTCAAGGAGACAGTGATGCAAGACTGTATGTTTGGTGAGTTATCGCCTATGTAAACTACTTATTACAACACAGAGTTGTTTTTGAGCAGAATGTTCTGAGCTGCTTTCTTTTGTTGTGTAAAATCACTCCACCTGGGGTATGGAGTCAGAATCCTTCCAATACCCGAAACCTCGTAATAAGGGTTTGACTCTCCGAAAACATTTTTGTATAACTGAAAAATTGTTTTGAATTGTCCAAAAATATTTTTGAATGACTGAAAATTCCCAGAAAAAGCTTTTAAAAAAAAACACTAAGAAAAGACACATTTTAAAAGTGCGGCTCCACATAGACATTATTTATCTATTAATTAGAGAATGGTCAATTCCGAAATCAATGTAAAAAAAACAACCCCATCATTGATACTTCACAAAAACAGCAATTAGTATATGTATCTTTGTCTTTTCATTAATATATTGCAGTCAAGATGGACTCCATCAGGCCAGGGCTCTACACTAACTTTTCCACTACTAGCACTGGTGCGAGTAACATTTTTGGTTGCTCGCACAGCACAGGATTTAGTCGCACCATTATTTGTGGAGGTGCAGCATGACCTGGTTTAGGCATACGCAACTCGATATATTTGCAAAATATTTTATTGGAACACAAGGTTTGCCTGCAACAGCAGTGGCTATCAAAACAAGTCAATCATTTCTAATAAATTATGTCAACATTATTTTCTTTAGCTCAGTAAAAATCAGTATTTTTTTTTTCTTCACCGCTACTCCCCTTACCTTTTCATCTTTATGCTGTCCTCGCTCCGAAGCTTCTAAATTTCACCAGCTAGACAGCGAGTTAACGACGTTCCAAATAACCAGACTTCATTTTCCTTTTGTGCTATTAATTTGAACAATGGCCTCTGACCATTACCCTCTTTAAGTCGTCGTAAAAATAGAAAATAAAATAAACAATGTACCTAACTATACACGACACACTTTCATGCTAGTAGCTAGTTACATTGCACATTCAACATTCTGTAATTGTCCTAATTAACTAAAATAAATCTACAGTGGTTTTTATATTGACATCGCATGTATTTACCAACATTGTCAAATTCAACAAAAAGTGGTACTTAATACTTACTGATAGTTACTGTAACAACAGAACAGCTTTTTTTCTAAAACAATAAATTGTATTGGATACTAACTCTCTTCTCTTTTGTAATCTTGTCTTTCAGTTGCTGCTCGACAGATTGACCGTACACTGACTCAGCAGGACTTTGGTGTTACTGTCAAGCATTGGCTGCGTTTTGCTCATTAGCGTAACGGTGGCATCCCAAGCAATGCTAGTGCCTTGGACGCAACTGCGAACGCAAGTCAAATTTAGTGTGTCTTTTTATGGACTGACGTACAGTCAAAGTGAAATGGTTACCGCTTTATACACTGATGTTCCTACAGTTCATTTCATGTTTATTTCATTCCTTTGTCAAGAAAAAGAATAATACAATAAAAACAAACATTATTTGAGGCAGAAACCAAACGGGTGTTATTTTCTTTGCCTCCATTCTCCCCAGAATTCAGTTACAAAGTACTGTGTTTTGATTTCTAATAAATGTTTGAATATTAAACATATTTTCTGTCCTAAGATTTTCATACATATGGGGAAGTATGGTTAAGGAAAACAACAAGCTAATAATACATCCAAGTAAGTTGTAAGACATCTGCAGAAACACTAGGTGAAAAACATACGGTAACTTTTTTTTTTTCTAGTGGACTAACCCAATATTTTTTGTTAGTTTAAAAAAGTAGTTCTATATTAATGTGCATGATAACAGTAATAATAATAATGTACATTTAGATGTAAATTCCAATGTAAATGATGATTAACTTAAAACATTTATTCCTCACATTAATTCACTATAAAAATGCATGTAGGTTCTGATTTAGATGATAGTTGAAACGACATTGATATTGTGTGATATATGGTTACAAAGCAAACGTTGACTCAACATTTTATCAACCTTGCACTTTCTGTATAATTTAAATGTTAGAATTCAATGTAAAATCAACCAAAGATACATGTAGATTCTGATTTAGATGATGGTTGAAACGACATTGATATTGTGTGATTTATGGTTGAAAAGCAAACGTTGACTCAACATTTTATCAACCCTGCGCTTTCTGTTTAATTTAAACGTTAGAATTCAATGTAAAATCAACCAAAGATGCATGTAGATTCTCATTTAGATTATGGTTGAAACGACATTGATATTGAGTGATATATGGTTGGAAAGCAAACGTTGACTCAACATTTTATCAACCTTGCGCTTTCTGTATAATTTAAACTTTAGATCTCAACGTAGATTCAACACTTAAGCCGAACTATATTTCAACGTTGATTCAACCACATTTTGCTATCTGGGTAATCAGCTCTAATCATATACCGCCGCAAACACGCCCACATTCTGACAGCTGGGAGTAAATTTGCGCCTGATTTACCACACATGGCAATGGATTTGCGCCAAGAACATGGTAGTATAGTAACAGTTGCGAGAAAGATGACATTATCAGAAAGCGAGGTTGGACCGAGCGGTGCAGAAGCGTTTTCCTTATTTAGAGCCAATAAACTGTAGCGAGCAGAGAGGACGACAACGTCATTCATTCGTAAAGTACTCATTATTGGTGCGATCATTTGTTAAAAATATATTTTCAGAGGTTGACGTGGGCATACAGTATGCATCTGGCACGTAAAACTGATCGTAAAATGCCCCCCCCCCACCCATGACAATCGGCCCTGGTAACATCGTGTGTTGTAAACCAGAGAAAAATGGCTCCCCTCCCTGCATTATTTATTGATTTATTTATTTATTTATTTTGAGACCTCAGTATTATTCATTCGGTAGCCTGCCCGAATCAACATGTCTTGAACTCTACCCATACACCTACAAGGGTTTTTGTGTGTGTGCGTGTGTGTGTGTGTGTGTGTGTGTGTGTTGCACTGAATTTTGTTTCTGTGGTCTGACTGAGTAATAATAATGGACAGATGGTGCATCAAACAAAGTAACTGGCAATGCACCCCTCTCCCAAAGCCTTCAGGCTGTACCTCAGAAAACAAATGGACAAACTTCAAAGTGAAGAACATGTTTTCAAACTTATTTAACAGTTTTTTTTTCTAAACATTGCAAACAGATTTCGATAACAACCTGCATGACGATAAGTATTATACATTGAGTGTTGCAATAAATCAATATGAGAGTGTTAGAAATAATATTAACATGAATATGATGGATTCAAACCACTGGATGTAAGAAATACCTTTCAAAATTTCACATCACCAGTACACTATAGGCTACTAACTGTGCGTCATCTTTCACAGTAGCAGTTCACCAATGTTTGACTAAAGCTATCATTCCAGACGGTTTGGACATGTCAGAAGAACTCCCTTAAATATTCACCAGAATGAAAGCAATTTTATAAGTTCCAAGGGATAAAATAAAAACCCTCACTTGTTGGTTAAATTTTTACACAGGAATGAAAAAAAAGACTCATAAAAGGAAACCACCTAATGAATAATGCAAAACAGAGGTGCGACCTACGAAATTAATGAGATAGTCATTAATTTGTGCTACACTAGAGTGGTGCTGCTGTGGAAAAAAAAAATACCGTGTATTTCTACTGCCGATGCATTCATTCAGAACAAGACTGTATGACTTAAAGGAAATTGAGGTTGTGATTGTGTCACTAATCTTAAGTGGGGGGTGGTGTGTGTGCGTGTGCGCGTATGTGTGTATTGGGAGGTGGCATTGGGTTACCTGCCAGTATTATGAGTTTGCATTCGAGGCTAACTTCACTCTAAACTACCCACTGGACAGTTTCAGAAGTTACTATTTTAAGTTCAGCATTCTCAGTTAAATAATTTAGTTCCCTCTCCACCTTGACTATGTCTTCATGCCTCAAGGTATTTTATAATGGTGCTTTGAATCTTGATAATTTTATATGATAAGATATCTTGTTTATCAACTTCTATATTAAACTATATATTTAACCCCCCTAAAAAATGCCCGCTGTTTCACAATGCACATCAAGATGAGGAGCCTGCTGATTACATCAGCTGCATGAAGTGCGTACACTACAGTACACAGCTGACAGTCATAAAAAAATTGTTTCTTGACAACCGTAACCTAGTAAGATGATTTACTGGCCATTAACAGCCTTTCCAAAATGGCAACTACTGTAAAAGAATGGGCTGACCTCGGCATGCCCCCAGCAGGTGGCCACCCGAGGCTTTCTCCAGAATTGTATGATCTGTAGATAGTCATCTCATTGTTTCAAAGAAAAATTCCGGTGACTGTATAGTCCAAAGTTGAATTCAGGGTCAAGATCCAGGTTTATGTTAATGGTCAAACAGTGCCTCCTAATGGTCAAGAAATGCTAGAAACACAGCGTCCATTGTAAGCCGATGGCGCACTCGTGCGTCCTCGAAGACATCAATGTAATTATGTTAATGAGGAGGTGTGCACGATATTTGAGAAACCAGTGATGATGAGATTGTTTGCCCCTGGGCCAATGAAGTATGTTTTTACAATTTTAGCCCGATCACATCTTACACCAACGTCACTCAAATACATTGTGGATAGAACTCCCTAGAATTCGAATAAATAAAATAATAAATATTGGTGGAAACGGATTAGCTACACAAGCACACTGGAACGATTCAGAAGCACTTTATTAGACTTGTTCACAATTGTGTTGTAAATCTGACATTAGTAGATGGCTAATATTGAGGTAACTTAACACACCGTTTGTTAAAAACTAACCAGCCATTCTGTGAAATGCTTAATTTCAACTCTTCCCTGAAAAAATTGTCAATTTATATTGAGCGATGATTTTATAGTACTTTTTTTGTGCTGTAAGTACAGTAGCGGTCATTTTTGGACAGTATCGCGTGCTGTAAACACACACACAATAACATGGCTGTCAATGACTACAAAGAGACATGGAATTATTGCAACCCACGGCGAACGTCAAAGGGGAATTACTACGCCCTATAGCAAAGAAGTACTTCTTCAAAAACAGTACAGCCACGGTGGACTCTCCAAGGATTTGTGTCCAGCGGAATGTGAAGATGAAACTGTGGCCGATGTGGCATTCAGCCGGCCGATAGCAAGTAGAAGTTAGGGACCGTCTGAAAATTGCGTGTTACAGGGGCTCAAGTTACCAGTCACGTCACTAATTATGTTGGTCACCGTGGAAAAGTAATTTGTGGAGGGTGACTAACTTGGACGGTAAACACCCGGCTGACTTACTCGCTCGGCCAGCTACATGTTGTGCTCAGCGTGCTTAGCCCACATTAGGAGTCGCCACACCCCCACCGTCCCACCCCATAGAAGGACATGAAACCTGCTGACGTGCTGAGGATTACTCCAATCAGAATTGGCACAGTATTTTGGTGATTAAAGATGGCATTTTTCTTGCCCATTACAGAATTCAACTCCCATTCAAATGAACGAGGGCAGCTGCAACCCCCAACAATGGATGAATGGATGGATGGATGGAAAAATGGATGGTCAGTTTAACCTTTAAGAAACAACAGTGATATAATTGCTGGCTAGAAACGCAGGAATAATTCAATAACAACTGTTGTAAAAATGTCGATATAGGAAGCACCCAACCTTGACAGACAATGCAAAGCACCAACTGTTGTTGTTTCTCACCAATTAATGGACTATCAGCTTCTCAATTGCCTTTTATTTGCTGCCATGTGTTTCTATGGGGCATTTACCCAAAATGTATAGCATTTTCAGGCTTTCATGCTTTATATACATACACAGTTAAACACATGCTGCAATCTTTAGACCAATTACAGCTGAAACTCCTTGGTGGTACATGGGGGAAGAAGTTTGTTTCACTGGTCTAAAATCAAGCCTAATTGGGTGTTTTCAAATGAAGGATAATTATTTGTTTACATACTAGCTCTAACTGCAAACTTCTTGCCTCAGCTGCATTCATCGGGGGACTTGCCTTGGGAAAAACTTCAAACAAATTATGTGGGCACATTGCAAAGATTTCATGTGAAATTATATCACAAGCATAGTAGAGACACACAGTGCCTCCGCTACCCCTTTGGGTGCCCTAAGCTTAAAACTGTGATGGTGCCCCCGAATTGTTCCTCTTTCTTTCTTTCTTGCAGGGTGGCGTGGGGGACATTTCTCATTCAATGATAATAGTTTACATGGCTTAAAGAATCAACCCCTGTCATCTGCATTTGGATTCCAAAGCACAGACACAAATAAGATTTTAACTATTTATTTACATTGAAAGGCGTGGAACAAACTTGACTAGATGAGAAACAATGAGAGTTGCACAGAGGAACAGAAGTCAATAATCTGACAAACACACACACTTCTCAGACCGTTACTACAGACAGTGAATCGATCTGATTGGTTGTGACTAAGTAAAGGATTAAAAGTTGACATCACAAAGCTCATGACATCACATAGCGTATAACCAGTTGAAACATCACATAGCATTCTTCCAGTTGAAACCAGTTCAAAACAGACACTTGTTACATCAGTACATAAAAGACACTTGACCTCACGGCCATTACCCCAAACTTAACAGGTCATGAACTCAAACTTAACCCTGGCGTGACCCCAGACATGACAACCTCAGCCTTTTTTTACGGCGTGGACTGGTTCAAATAAGTTTTTGCAGCCCGGCAATCTTTCACAATTCACACGGGTTGGGGTGATCAAAAGATGCCACGATCGATTGCTGCTTTTTATATTTTAGATGTCTTTTAGAGTTTTATAGAACCTGAATGTTTTAGCACTGATTGGTTTTGGCACTTGAATTTTCGTTGTACATGTTACAATGACAATAAAGATTTCTATTCTATTCTGCTTTGGTCCGGTGGCTGCACGGCCACTTAGTAGCGGCTAAACCGCTAATGGAACGTTGGCAGCCTGTGCAAACACCTCTCGCATCCACATGTTGCTCCACTAGCTTGTTCTAATGATTCAACAGGATTGTTGTGTTAACTTTTTTTTTTTCTTTGAGTACTTACCTTTACACCACGAGATACCGCCACAAAAACAACCAGGAAGAATGATCTTGTCAAAACGGTTTCATCTTGGGAAGAAGATGCCGAGTCATGGCTTGTTTAACTGCGCGTTCGGTCATTGTACTTCTTTCATTGTTTCTTTGACTTTCTGTTTACGTTTTCAACTTGCAAACTGCAAAGAGAAGGAAAACCTGCATTTGATTGGCTGATGTCACAAACATTTCTATGTGATGCCATGTCTGATCAATCGCTTTATGAGAAATTTTGGTTGTTCTGCAGCTGTTCTGATTTTGGTGTATCTATGACACAGATTTTTGATCTGGGAAATATGTTGTAAAATGTTTCCACGTACTCACTGCAATGTGCTCACATGGTATTTATTTCTTTTTGATATATTGAATGAGGTTTTTTCTACGTACTGTATGTTTGAATGTCCAACTGTGTGTGGTCAGCATGAGTTTACATTCCTGAACGCGAATGACATACTTGATTTTCTTTTGCTTCTCTCCACGGGTTTTTCATTTTTTTTTTAATATTCCATAATCGTTCAGCCCTAATATATATATATATATATATATATATATATATATATATATATATATATATATATATATATATATATATATATATATATATATATATATATATATATATATATGCACACACACACACACACCCCTACGCATACACGTGGCAAGTTTCAAATACAGGAAGAAAATGATTGGATGACTGGACTGCAATTTCCGCCCTACCACGGAGTGGAGAAGTGCTTTGAAATTCTCAGCATACCTGACCATCATTCAATGACAAATTTAATGATCTCCCAAGGTTATATTTCTCAAACAAGATATACCATTACCAAGTTTAATGAACACAAATAAAATGTCTGGAGACAAATGACGAGACAAACACTTTAGGAGACTGATCAGTCATATCTCTCTCTCTTTTTTTTTTTTTTTTTTAATCTGCTTTCAAAATAACGACAGCATTGTGGTTCTTCTGTCTCTTGATTTTACAGCCAGCTAAAAATTATTTGGTACTAGTCTGTAACTGAACATTGCTATGCCATTTATGATACTGTCTAGTTATTAAATTAAACTACCATCTATGGCAACATAAACTCCCTCTGGAAGGGTTGTCAGACCAAGTATATCACCACTCGAGCTACTTTTATTTACATTTATTGAACACAAACATCCACACACAACTTCACGACCGTACTTCATTTGTTTGAGAGTAGTATGTTAAAAAGGTTCGCCAGTAAGTTCGTAAGCATTGATGTCTGTATTGTGTTTGTGGACGCAGAGTAGTCATTCCGGTAAAAACTCGATATTTTTGAGTAACGTGTAACCCGTTACCCAAAGATACCCAGTGTTTACAGTAACGACTAATCTAATGTTAATTATCTAGGTGAAGTAACCTGACTACAGTTACTTTGCAAAGTGCACAATTTTATATCAGGGAAGGGTAACTTTTTTTTTTTTTAAACTAAAAGAAAATAAATCAAAACATGCTCAAACATTCAATATATCCGTACATTGTCCATGGAAAATGGGGGGGGGGGGGGGGGTAACTGTGGAATTGTGGTAAAATAAATAAATAAATAAATCCCGTATATTATCAACATCGGCAATTAGATCACAGGAATTTCATTGTCAGTTACCTTTCACTGACAAGTGGCAGTGCCATTACTTGCCTCTTTGACAACTCTTGAATAGGGATCACATGTTTTTCTGTGAAGGTCTTCCCTCACAGCATTTAAAGCTTCAGTGAAGCATTATGGGACTTCACAATTAGCATTCTTGTCCGAGGAGTGATATATGTGCCATGTCACGTTTCAACCACTAAAATAATGCAGGAAGAAGAAAGATTCACACTTTCAACCTGGAAATTCCATCACTATTTTGAATGTGTCAGCTAAAGGTAATATTATGGTATGTTGCAGACTCTCTGGACAATTAAAACACAACATTGTGGTTTGTGAGAACTGCTGGTACACTTCGTGCAATTGACATTAATTGTGCTGAATAATTTGGGACAAACAAACTTTGTGTCTCAAACTTAAAAAAAACACACAACTAATAACTCATTTTCCAGTATTGGGTTAGGGCCTAACCCATAATAATGGCGATAATGGCGTTGCTGCCAACGATATTTCTACTTTCATTCTTTATACACAATGCCTAACCGTTAGGCATTGTGTATAAAGAATGAAAGTAGAAATATCGTTGGCAGCAACGCCATTATCCTGGTCACGTGACCATGATGACGTATCCCGCGCGTAAACGACAGCTGCCATCGTTCACTTGAATGGGAGTTTGCTGACGTAACGGACAAGAAAAAGACCGTCTGGCGTCTTCTATCCCAAATACTGCAACCAATTCTGGTCAGAGTAAAATCCTCAACATGTTAGGTTTCATGAAATCCCATGTGGGGCTGGGGTGGCCTCTCCTAATGTGGGCTAAAGCGTGCTTAGCACACAACATGTAGCTGGCCTAGCAAAGTAAAAGTCATCCAAATGTTATCGTCCAGGTTAGGGCCCGTGCACAACTTACATTTCCAGAGTGAACAATGTCAATGATGACTTGACTGGTAATTTGAGCCTCTGTAACAGGCAACTTGTAGACGGTCCCCAACTCTGACTTGCTATGAGCCGGCTGGCTGAATGAAGTCCCCCTTATCGGCCAGTTTCATCCCAGCTTTCTGCTGAACACAAATCTTTGGCGAGTCCTCCGTGGCTGTACTAACTTTTGAAGAAGTGCTTCTTTGGTATAAGGTGTAATCCCACCTTTGATGTCTGCCGTGGGATGCAATAATTCCTCATGAGTGTCTTTGTTGTCGTTAACAGCCATGTCATATATGCGTGTTTTACGCACGCGATACGTCACGATGATCATGTGACTGTTCAAAATGGCGGATACTGTACTTAATGCAAAAATACTCATAAAAAAGTGCTATAAAATCATAATCGCACAAAATTAATTGACATTTCTTTGAGGGAAGAGTTGAAATGAACCATTTCACAGAATAGGTAGTTAGTTTTTCACAAGTCTTATACTCCTTTCAGACATTGATGATTTGTTAAATATTTAAACTTGTGCCTTGGATATTTAAATTCAAATTCAAACAAACAAACAAACAAACAAACAAATTGTATAAATCAGGGGTACCCAAGTCCAGTCCTCGAGAACTCCTATCCAGCTTTTTTTTTTTTTTTTTTTTTTTTTTTAAGATGTTTCCCTCCTCCAACACATATGATTCATATGATCAAGATTGTTACCAGGCTTCTGCGAAGCTTGTTTATGAGGTGATCATTTGATTCAGGTGTGCTGGAACAGGGATACATCTAAAACAGCGTGAATAGGGGCTCTCGCGGACCGGACTTCGGCACCCCGCCATACATGGTGATTGAGAACTTTATATTTACACTAGGGGTTGCACCGATCGGCCGAGCCCTTAAAAATAAACCGATCTTTTCCACCAATCTCATCTCCCTCCTCAGAGGTCTGAAAAGGTCAGCCACTGTCCTCTTCTGCTGAGATGACTACTAGGATTTTCATTTTTATTGAGAGAACAAATTCATGTGCACTTAAAACAACCCATTTGCATTATTTCACCGATATTGTTCAATGTTTTCCAATAAAACAAGAATGGAACACTAAAAGGTATATGCTGCTTGTTATGGAAATAAATAAATAAATAAATATATAAATAGGTATCAGTAGGTCAATTTTTTCAAAAGATCGGTTATCGGCCAGAAAATTATGATTGTTGCACCTCTAATTTACACTGAATTATCACTTTTTAATACTACTACTACTACTACTACTACTAATAATAATAATAATAATAATAATAATAATAATTATTATTATTATTATTATTATTATTATTATAATAATAATAATTATAATAATAATGATAATAATAATAAATATTCTCTGCCTCCTCTCTGCCTGAGCCGATTCCTTAGACTTCTGACATCTAGCCTACTATCTATTACTTTTGTTTTCATGATATGCAGCCCATATTTCCCGTGTAATTGACATCTGCAGTAATGATTTGCTCTGCATCAGGATATAAGTTCTACTGGCTCCTTATGACTTTATGCACCTCGTCCATGTCTAAGATAGCATCGGGTAGTGCATATATGGAAGTTATTACTATGGGGAACTCAAGCGGTAAAGTAGACGAGCCTGCATCTAACAGTCAGTCCAAGTCCAGGGAACAGTTACTGTCGACAGGCAGGCAGGTGCATTTTTGCACCAAAAGTCGTTGATGCATAATCATATATCCCTCATCCACTCTTACAGAGTCGCTGTTCATTGTTGTGGTGGCTATGCGGCTAGCTAAATTGATAGCTGAGGTCAGTAGGACTATGGATTGTTTCAGCCAATTCTCTTTAGTCAACGTAATCAACGGGGAAAAAAAATTGAATACAAATGTGTCTTAAGATCAAGGTAACATTTTCAGAAACATTTGCCATGTTTAGGTACAAGTGCAACCTGGGTATTGGTGAACCGAAGTGCATGCCTCCAGACAGCATTTAACTGTTGTGCTATTAATATTAACTGTAAAGCCTACGCACGGGTCCGTCATGCAAAAATGATTTATTTCGCCTGCATCGGCCACAAGCCACAAGCTTTTAGAATGGAACATACATATGTGAAGAAGCAGACCGATACTTGTTAGTACAGTACATGAAGAAAATCAATGTGACAATCACTCAAAAGATTGATAGATTTTTCATGGACATATCAGCTCATCTATCTGTGGATACAAGATTGGAGGCAGGAAGACTGTGGGTGTATTGCAGCAGTGATGGAACACGGAAAGGAAATATGTAAAACAGGCTCATCTCAGTATTCTGACCTTCACTTCAAGGGCTTAGCTCAGAAAAATGGAGGCTGTCAGCACTTTTAAACATACAGCACAAAAAAGCAAACCCAGTAGAAGAAAAAAAAAAAGTAGCAGTTGTACTACACCTGCATATCTCTTTATTATAATCTATATCTGCTTAATACAATGTCATTCTCCTGCTCCTTTTTAGATGGTATCATATTGGACAATGTCTTAACCCTTTGATGCCACTATATTAGTAAAGATGTCATTTGCAATGTTCAAACTGCAAAAAGACTTACATGTAGTCTCATTTCACTATGTCCTGCCCCTAACAAACATGCAGCTGTTACATTGTGTAGTAGTCATTAGACGATAGACAAGTCTGCTACATTGATAGCATGGCTTATTTCATGTTGGAAAATTGCCAAACACTAAAAGTTATTGGTTTGATGTATTTTCTGGAGTTTACAATTATTAAGAATAGAAGCATGGTGGTCAATTTACCAGACAACCCTGAACCGTGAATATGATCACTTTGATGGTGGTTTTCCAGGCCCAGTAATGCAGCTGTCTGCATAGGTAATTCCCATCATTAACCATTCATTTGTTCCAAGGGCTGCCCAGTTCATTCTTTTTGACGTTTGTTAAGAGTTCAGAGTGCAATAATCCTCCAAAGAAAACTATCAACCTGGTGGAACTACAGTATGTGCCGCAGCCAGGACCAGCAGACTGAGTGCATGTGAGACTGCGTGTGTGCCGTGCACGGACAAATGATCGACACGTTATTTAGTCTCTGCTTCTGTCTCTACAGTTTCTGGTTGGCCGGTTTTGTCACACTGTGTCAAGTTTTGAAATGATAATTAAAGATTAAATTAGTGGTGTAAGATGGGGCCAATGAGGGATGTTTCTTCTTTTTTTTTTTTTTTTTTTTTAAAAGATGAGTTCAATAATAACGATCAATAAAGTCTCACCTGATTTCTGAAGCTGATTTAGCTGCTTAACTCATATTCCACAAACAGTATTAATCAGAATTCAGTGTTTAAACAAGTGGGGATACATTGATTATTGTAAAAAACATTTTTGGGTTAACTTCCCCTTTAAATGTGTGTGCCATTATTTTGTGCTTTATCAAAAGGAGTCATGTTTGTATTTTTATACATGTATTTTTATCCAAATATATCAACTCTGGATGCACTCTTATGTTACATTTTAATGCACTGCTGCCAATACCAACAATGCAATAAGAGTGTCAAAATAAAGCGCCTCCGACTCTGATGCAAAAAAATTATGATCATTACATTCCCACTTACAAATACAATAATAGTAGCTGGAACACAAAGGTAAAGATAAAGCACAGGATAAGGATAAGGATAAAGATATGGAAAACAAGTAATAGTGATGGTCCCTTATAAACCAGGGTGTGCTATATTTGCATTGACTGCAATAAATATCAGCTCATGTTTGATTATTTTTTTCACAGAGTGCATTGGCCTTAAGGAATACAGGAATGTGCAAATCACTTTTTAATTACCGTACTGGTATTGCAACACAGGAGCCATACGAGCCTTGACTTTGTTCGCACAGATGGATTGGTATTTTGGGAGGGATGGAATGACAGTAATGAGTTCTGAATATAATAAAGGCCATTTAAAAATACTGCCTCGAGTCTTTAATACAAGTGACTTTCAGCTTTTTCCTGTTAGAGGCTTCCACAGCGAGTCACTCGCATGATATAGTTTGCATAGTTTTTACATCGGATGCCGTTCCTGATGCAACACATCCTTTTTTTTTTAACGCAGATTTGAGACCAGTAGTGGTTGGGAAGCTGTGTATAGTGTAAAAGGTCTTGCCTAATGACCCAAGTGGTTGTAAACAAAAACCCAATCATCATTTTAAATCAGTTTCTATGCTTAAAAAGTAATATTTTAACACAAAAATTGTTCGCTTAGCCTCACGCAGTAGCATACAATAATTGTTTCTGTGACTATAGTATAGTTATAAACACTGTGCAGTGTTTGTCATAAACTGTAACATTTTGTATTACATGTATTTTGCTTCATGTATAAATTACAAGACATAACCCAATTGCAGACATTGTAAATAAATGAGTATACCAAAGTTTAATTAAATCAAACTTAAGTCGAATTTTTTTTTATCATTAAACAGTTGCATTATCCATCCATCCATTTTCTTAACCGCTTTTCCTCACAAGGGTCGCGGGGGAGCTGGAGCCTATCCCAGCCGGCTTCGGGCAGTAGGCGGGGTACACCCTAAACTGGTTGCCAGCCAATCACAGGGTACACAGAGACGAACAACCACCCACACACACACGCACACCTAGAAACAATTCGGAGCGCCCAATTAACCTGCCATGCATGTCTTTGGAATGTGGGAGGAGACCGGAGTACCCGGAGAAGACCCACACAGGCACGGGGAGAACAGGCAAACTCCACCCAGGAAGCCCAAAGCCCGAACTCGATCTTGCATCCTCAGCACTGGGAGGCGGACGTGCTAACCAGTCAGGCACCGTGCCACCACAGTTGCATTAAGAATTGAAATATGTAACAAATCGATTAAGGTTGATAAAACTAATATAGAGAGAAAGGAAATGCGTTCCTTTTTGCTGTGCTCACAAATCATATGAAAGACCTCTGAGCAAGATCCCGTGGCAGCCTTCATAACAATGATGATAAATAACATTCTGCTACGCTACATTATGACTACATACTGAAGGTCTTTTAGGACCTCTACTAATCTCAAAATGGGAGTATACTGTTAAAACATTTTTAGAAAAACATAGCTGTGGAATAAACATACTGGATGGCATCCAGTGGATGCATTGTGCACGTTTTCTTCTGATAGATGACACAGATCAGCTGACAGCTTCCATTACAAGTAATACAGCACAAATGGAGGATGGCTCATGGTACTCCTGTCAACATATTTTGACAGGTAATTGTACAATATCCTACAAATAGCTACAGGGTTATATTTCATTTATAATCTGGCATCCTTCTTGCAAGATATACAAACTCGGCCTGTGTGAGCTCTACAGCAACAACACAATGTCAATACCTGCCCAACACAATAACATACATGCCATGTCAAATACAGAACTAGAGATGGGCGAGTATCCATGCCAGGTATTGGTATCGGGCTGATAACAGACCTTATTTTAAGGTATCGATGCTCACGACTTCTGGCCGTTTTACGGTCAAGAACAAGAAATTAAAAGAATAGAAAATTGCCTTAAAGACATAATTGGAAGTAATTTCATAAAATGCCAAAAAGGGTCACAAGTGATGTAATTAAGCATTGTCCAAAAATTATAGCATGAAAAAATAATTTATACTTTGTATATTTGACAAAATAATCGTTTTACAAAGTTAGAGCCGGGCAACCGACAAACCCGGAAGTGATACGTCACACCACAAACATACAAAGCCAGTCAAAAATGGATTCAGAAAGCAATAGGAGAGCCAAGTCTTTGAAGGAAGAGAAGGAATTTGGCATGTTACGTTGGACCATATAAGCCTATGTACGAGCCAGATGCTGATCAAGATGCTGAAAATGTTGTGCCCGGACGACCTGACATGGAGTAGAGACGAGACCCATCAAATTTAGAAGATGATTGGTAAGCTTTATAGGCTGTGGTTATTAGTCTAGCATTCTTGTTTGAAATTCGATGTTATGACGTGCTGTAAGATAGCATGATGAGATTACCTACCATATTTTCACAACCATAAGGTGCACCGATGGTTAAACTTACGTAGCTCAAAACATAATGGTAGCATGCTTTGACTTGTTAGTGTACGTTTTTAAAAAGGCAGCGTAGAAAAACTGAGTTTGGTTGTATGTTATTTAAGTATTTAAGTTTAAGTATTTACCAATGTACTCACGTTACTTTTGATCATTCCTCAAAAGTCAAAGTCCTCATCTTCTGTATCTGAAACGTACACCTGGGCCATCAAACGCCAGGTTGCCTCTCTCATCATTGTAGTATTGTCTCGTTCCCATGCGTCTCCTCAGAAATGATGCTGCTCCAACATTAGCGCAAGCATCCAACATTAGCCCAAGCTTGCACATCCATTCACAAATTGTGGCGTACCTCGCTCTAGTCGAGCAGTTCCATTACATGAAGCCAAAGCAATGACACCATACGTCCTAGTACGATATACAGGAAAGCCGGCCCTAATTGCGGACTGGCAGGCATGAGAACCCAATAGACTGACATCAACTTTTAGTTGAGTCTTTCGGGTTCTCATGCTTGCAAGTCTACCCACCAGGGCCGGATTTCCTGTGTTCGGCACTGCTCCACATTCTGTAAGCAGAAAATAGAAATGATCCCACACAGAGGAAAGCAGTCCATTCATGGGACCTATTAACTTTTGGCCACTCATACAACTTTTGTTTCGACTGAGAACAGTACACCGCCACAGCACCGTGTCATCTTACAGAATAACAATGCAAGGGAACAATCAAAAATACGGTACAATGGCTGACTGCTCTCGCAATTCCCCTGTGTGACATCATTTCCCGAAGATTGTCGAAGAAAAGCATTTTTGTTGTCAAGGGCGTTGCTATGGGTCAAACCAATAACCTGGGAGGGTTGTGTTAAAAAAATAAAATAAAATAATGAAAATATGTTTAAAATGAGGGCGGCACAGTGGGGATGACTGGTTAGCACGTCCGCCTCCCAGTACTGAGGACTCGGGTTCGAGTCCGGGCTCCGGCCTTTCTGGGTGGAGTTTGCATGTTCTCCCAGTGCCTGCGTGGGTCTTCTCCGGGTACTCCGGTCTCCTCCCACATTCCAAAGACATGCATGGCAGGTTAATTGGGCTCTCCGAATTGTCCCTAGGTGTGCTTGTGTGTGTGGATGGTTGTTCGTCTCTGTGTGCCCTGCGATTGGCTAGGAATCAGTCCAGGGTGTACCACACCTACTGCCCAAAGCCAGGTGAGATAGGCTCCAGCACCCTCCACGCCCCTTGTGAGGAATAAGCGGTCAAGAAAATGGATGGATGGATGTTTAAAATTGTTTCAGCCTTTGGTATTACTCAAACCTTACTTCCTATTAGGGCTTTAAGGGATAAATCCAAACATAGCCCAGTGAAAAAGCAAAAGAAAGTAAAAGAAAATATAATTCCACCTCTCAAACATGCTTGTGGCAGTGTGATGGTCTAGAGCAGCTTTGCTAATTTAGGACCAAGACAATATGTTTGATACTAGACAGAGAAATTACCATTGATTATATTTTTTGCATGTGAAGAGCCCTTTCCATCTTTCCATTCCTCATTCCACTTTTTTTTTCCAGTTTAGACAAGGCTATCATTATATTTACTTAAATGATATTTGATTGTTCTGCGTCACTGAAATAATCTTTGATAATCAAGTGCTTTTTATTTAATTAAAAAAAAAATACCCATTTCTAAGTAGCATTCCCCTCGATAACATTTGGTGTAAAGTATTCTGGATAAACTACCCTACTCTTTTATGCTATGTATGCCATGTCAATATTCAGAGAAGCCTTGAGACATTTAAATTTTACATAAAGCCTGTCATGCGGCAAAGTACCAAGAATGTGTGCACAAAAGATTCACAAGGCGAATGAAATGGGAAAAAACAAACACTCTCAAAGTATGCTGTATGCATCCCCGACTCTGAGCAGCATTTGCTCCAAACAGCAAACTTCTTTATTCAAACGGAGGATGATCTTAAATAAGGAGTGTGTATGTGTGTGCGCATGCACGAGAGAGTTTGTTTCCTTTACTGCAGTGGTTCTTAACCTGGGCACAATGGAACACTGGGGTTCAGTCAGTCAGTCTCAGTGCTACAGCAGAGTACAAGACACCTGCAGTGTGTGCACGCATGCGTGTGTTTGTAAAGGCCTTTTCACACTGCACTTAGCAGGGTGTAGCACACTGAAGATGAATGCATTTCACTGATGACAGAACAGCGCGTCGTGTCACGTGGCTCAAGGTAAGAACCATATTTTATTTTTCCAATTGTACAGAGTTCCGTGACTGCGAGTATGAAACTTGTGGGGTTCAGTATCTCCAACAAGTTTAAGAACCACTGCTTTCATGGCAGTCCATCAATACCAATGTGTGAGTGAGTGAATGAGGAAAGCACCAAAGTGTCATGAAGGTACTGTATATCCTATTTTTTATGCATATTAAATAGTTTGTTACACATGCAGTTGCAATTTATAGTCTGACAGATAAAGCATTAGTTGAATATTTATGTCCTATTGCAGTATTGAGTAATTCCATGCCAAATGATAACAGAAAACATTGTTTGATGCATGGCTGTTTATGACAGCTTATTATCTGGGAATAGGCTGCTGAAGTTTCAGTTGGATTAATTAACATCATCATTTTCCACCAAAAAACAAACAAAAGCAGAAAACAGCTAACGGGGAACATTGTTTATACTCACTGACACAGGTAATTTATCTGTCAAATATTTTTCATAATAAAAAGCTGGCAGGCAGTTCATTGACAGTGCATAAATTGTGGCTTATTCAAAACAATAAACATGATGGGCATCTGAAATTGAATTGCATATATTTTCATTAAAGATTATTAAGTAAAGGCAAACCAATGAAGCTGCCAGACTCTTGCACAGAAAAACAAAACAAAACATCAGGAACTGTAATGCACGTAAGAACAGGATATTATGAAGTATACAAGGTGAATATATCAAATTCAAAATAACTGTGAAATTCCAACATTATTAAATATACTATGGTTAATAACAAAAAATGTTCATGATAACGTCCTTAGCTGCAGCACCCTTTTATACATTTGAGCCACCTTTTGTGGTTTCACATCACAGCCAGCTAATCATGGAGCTTCACATTTCTGAAGCAGACCAAAACAATTACTATAATTTCCTGACTATAAGCCCCGTCTTCTTTCACACCCTTTGAACCCTGCTGTTTAAAAAATGATGCAGCTAATTTATGTATTTTATGGGTTAACGACAGCTTTATGCTGCCAATACATTTTCTACTCCTTTTAGCCCTCAGTTGTGCACGTGTCACATGTGTATTACGTCACAAAAACAAAGTTGGAAAAATGTCCCAGCTATGCATCGAACATCTCTGATCTTTTCCGGGTGTGTCCGAAACAAGAGGTTTGTGAAAATAATGGCTATATGTGGGGGAAAAAAGACTTGCTTTGCTACCTTTTACCTTTTGAGGAACCCACTTTTAAACTCACTTTAAAACATCGGGAAGACATTTTGTATTTACGTAGCGTCATTCCTTGCTTTTCACCCTGACCTGTTTAGAGACAAATTTACTCATGGGCCATCATTATATTTAGTGGAGAGAGAAAATTATAACCAATACTCTTAACAAGGTAAGAGAACTACTCTTTACAGATAAAAAATGTGTGCCTGATCAAGAAATCCGAAACAATAAAATTACTATGTGGATAATATTACACATTTTAAGCATGGATACCAACAATTTAAGAGACCGTATTATGAGTAAAGAGGGGGAAAAATGCTTTAGAAGGGCTTTATTATTTATTTTTTTGGGGGTGGAGGTGAGCGGGGAGGAAACACATGCATCTTTTTGTGTAAATGTCCTATGTTACATCTTCGACACCTGCAGCATATAGGTGAGTGCATATGTACACATTTTGTCGACCCTTTTGCTTACATTAAGTGGGTGCAGCTTATATCCGGGTGTTCACAGTAGCCCGGAAATTACAGTACCAGTTGTTAATTGAGGACACTAATTTGCTAATGGGTTTTGAGGCAAGCAAATGTGAAATATTGACGCAGGAAACCACACAGCTGCACCAGAATATGCTTCGTGCAACAGCCAAAGGTAAACTACTCACAACTCTGTTGCATTATTCTGGCTCAAGGTCAAATGCCAAACAGGTCCAGAAATTCATTAATTCAAATCAAGACACTTCACATCACCAGGTGGTTGTGTTTAAGCAAGCACACTGTGCCTCAACCCGCGTCTAGTTTAGAAACAGATAATGGCCTATGTTAACAGCCTCTTCAATAATGTTATACCAATAGCTTTCATTACAGCAAGGAATACAAGAATTGTATTACAATTGGCAGCGACTGATTGCAGCTGAAGCAAATCAATACAATCGGAGTAGTTCTGTAAAGGCATCAGTGCAGCAACTACATAGCAGTGATTGATAATTGGGGCAAACCCGGCACAGAATTAATTAGATCTTCATTATCTTCACTTAGTTGTGAGTTTTTCATAGCTTTCTGAGTATTGCAAATGTGCAAACCTTGGCAGAAGAAAAGTGGTGCATTTCACAGTAAACACCTTCACAATTCACACCAATTGAACATTTTCAGTGAACTAACAAGAGACCTGATGCAAGATTTGGCTACAGAACATTTTTTGCTGAGAGGCAGCACCAGTACTGCCTCTCAGCAAAACATTTTTCAGATTTATTCAATGCTGCTTAAAAAAAAAAGTTCAAAATTTAGGTAGCACGGTGGCTGACTGGTTAGCACGAGGACGCAAGATCGAGTCCAGGCTTCGGCTTTCCTTGTGGAGTTTGCATATTCTCGATCCCCGTGCCTGCGTGTGTCTTTTCTGGGAACTCCGGTCTCCTCCCACATTCCAAAGACATGCATGGCAGGTTAATTGGATGCTCCGAATTGTCTCTAGGTGTGCTTTTGTGTGTGGATGGTTGTTCGTCTCTGTGTGCCCTGCGATTGGCTGGCAACCAGATCAGGGTGTACCCCACCTACTGCCCGAAGCCAGCTGGGATAGGCTCCAGCACCCCCGCGACCCTTGTGGGCACAGTCGAACACCTTCTCCAAGTCCACAAAAACGCATGTAGACTGGTTGGGCAAAGTCCCTTGCACCCTCGAGGACCCTGGTGAGGGTGTAGAGCTGGTCCACTGTTCCACGCTTGGGACGAAAACCACTGCTCCTCCTAAATCCGAGATTATCTTCCCGACGGATCCTCCTCTCCAGCGACTTCTAGTCGGAACTTCTCTGCCTTACACACCAGCTCAGGCTCCTTCTCTGCCAGAGAGGTGACATTCAATGTCTCTATAGTATCAGACCACAAGGACCCCTACCCAGCACGCAGTGCACCTTTACCCCTTTGTCCCCTCCCACAGGTGGTGAGCCCATAGTAACAGGGACCCACGTTGCCTTTTCGGGCAGTGCCTGGCCGAGCCCGGCCACGAGCCCCACCTCCAGGCCTGGCTCTTAAAGCGGAATCCCGGTGACCCGCATTCAGATAAGGGAAAACTGGATCCATTTATCTCAATCACCATTATCATAGGGGTCTTTTTGTGCCATGCTTTGTTTGGTCCCTCACTTAGGATCCGTTTGCCATGGGTGACCATGCCAGGGGTAGAAAGCCCCAGACAACATCACTCCTAGGATCGTTGGCAGGGCTCTACACTAACTTTTCCCACTACTAGCACTGGTGCGAGTAACATTTTTGGTTGCTCGCACAGCACAGGATTTGGTCGCACTATTTTTTTGTGGAGATGCAGCATGACCTTAGGCATACACAACTCGTTTGATTTGGCACCGTCCGCTGGCCCTCCTTTTCCACCATCATTCTCCTCCTCATTCTCATTTTGTTTTCGAAAATAATCAACAATAGATCGCTTCATTTTTTAAAAATTCGCTGCCGCTTTTCCCCGAGGCCCGCACGGCAAGCTACCACACCACAACCGCCTCCAATGCTTAACAGGAGGCGTGCGGCGGGAAGGGCGCGGGATCATTTGTCTCTCCAAGGCAAGCTTGCATTCCCCAATGCGTGCGGATCTGCCATAACATATCACGAGTAGCAAGTCACGCCAACATTGAACCATATTTACAGTTTAATATGGACCACCATAGATGAAATATTGCGATTCACGACTGGCTCGCGAGTCGCAAAACTATTTGTGAATGGAGAACTCTCCCGCTGGCGCTCTCATTTAAGTTAATGGGAACACACGACCGCAATTTTTTTTTTTTTTTTTTTTTTACCACAAACATTACAAAGACATCCACAAGTACCTTTTAAATTGTAAATATAGTTCAGCGTTGTTGTAAAAGATTATTATATTGATTGTATATACCGTATTTTTATGACTTTGGTGAAGACCGGCGGGCGCCTTTGGTTCTCTCGAGCAAAATGCGTTGGTGTCGGTCAATCAGATGACAGGTGACGACGGCCCCTCTAGTCCCCAGACGACCGGCGCTGCAGAACCACTGCCGAAAGGGTTCTAAACAGCGGTTAGAACGGAATCGCTTGGCCCCGAAAGAGTCCCATAGAGGTATCCGGGGACAAAAAATGCCGCTTCCGTGTGGAACCGGTCCGGTGGAAAAGCGCCATATTACATATGTTTGTATGTAAATTGTAGTCTGCGCAGTGCGGGTGTACACGTATGCTGTGCCGATCAAGAAGTAGCCAGCCAATCACATTGCAGCGGCTCATGTTTCACTCAAATACGATTGGATTGATCGGCGCACGGCGGCGCGCTCTCGTTGCTAGTACAGGAGAGCCAGCAGAGGACACATCGACTTTCGAATGTACGTTTTAAACATAGTGCAGAGGGAGCATTAATGCACAGGCGCCGCACGAGTGGCATTTTTGTTCACTAGCACGCACTTGAAAGTTGCCCGCATTTGCGAGTGAAATGCTCGCACTGTCGAGCCCTGATTGGGAGACACAAACCCCTCCACCACGATAAAGGTGATGGCTCACAAAGGATTTAACAGATATCAAAGACTGATAAATCCACATTGAGTAAAATGGATTTCGTAGCTCTCTTAAACTAACCCCGGGTTTTCACTGGATGCGGTTGCGGTGCGGTCCGGCGACGCAAGCAATTAGATTCCATTCATTCGAATGGTGCAGTTTACACCGCTTGCGGGTGCGTTGCGTGTCGACTGCGGAAGGCCTGCGGCGTGCCGCAAGCCTTCCGCAAGGATAGCCTATTTTCTATTTTTGCCGGACGCCGCAGCGGTAGGCCTCCGGAAAATGGCAAGCTAGCACAAAACACATCGAGCGGGACAGGAAGACCGAGGCAGTTTCAAAATAAATTTCCGGTTACCTTTCAGAATAAAATACTCGCCAGCTCCTATTTCGCAAGTTTTTCAGCAAAACGTGACGTGGGCGTCGCCGGGCCATGTGCTCATTCACGGTTTAGACACCAGCGAACATGGACGAGGAGAGGTTTATATTGGAGGTGGAAAACCACAAAATAATATATGACACGGCACATCCTTTTTATAAGGACTGTAATGTATTGTGAGTTTGATGTTCGCGATTGCTTGTTGTGCCCGTCTCGCTTGCCGTACTGAGCGGCAGCCGGACGGGGAAGACAGAAATAAAGAGTGGACCCGCACTGACCCGACTCTCGTTATTAATATACTTTACAAGGACAACCAAAAAAAGGATGCTGCATGGAATCTCATATCTTTCTGCTTCTCTGTTGAGCAGACTTTCTGTATGTTTGTCGTTGTGAAATGACACATGATCGCGCACGCGCGGTCCCGCGAGACACGTTGGGAAGTGGGCGGCGACGGAGCTGCCGGACCGCAGCTGTGCGGAGCCGGTGTGGATTGACAAAAAAATTGACCCGTCCGGAGCACGCAGTCAAGACGCACCGCACCGCAACCGCACCGCAACCGCATCCAGTGAAAACCCGGGGTAAGACTTTAGTAGCTCTCCAAGATAATTGCATACAAAAAAAACCTAATTGTACATGTCAAAAGCTGAATGTCTAAAAATCAAACCGTAGATTAAAAAAAAAGCCCTCCAATTCAAAAAATAAAAAATAAAATCATTGTTTTGTGGAGTTTAAACAAATGTTAGATTTGTTTTAATCTTGCACTACATGCATTCACACAGATAGAAATATTTCACAGCTTTTATCTGGATAGGCTACCATTATTCTTCCTTCAGTGTCTTGTGGGAATAGACAGACAGCAGACACTTCAAGTGCAGCCATTGTGCTGTTGAGCTGCATAATTCTGTGCAGTATGAGTCTGTGTGAAACTTTCATATTAACATTTCAAAACACAAACGAACTGGAGAGAAAACAACACTGACTGGGGTGTCGAGGAGGGGGACTGGGGAGACAAAAGCAAGCTAGAGAGATATACTTTGCGAAAATTACTTTGATTCTCCTTTAAATAAATCATTTCATAGCTGAACAAATGAACGGCAATACAGGAGCACACAAAAGACATGCCTCCTGGCTCTCCCTATCATGGCATACTTGGGGATGATAACGCAAATGACACATTTTGATACTGTATATTCAGGTTGACAAAGTTAAAAGAAAAAAAAAATCACCTTTTAAAATACTGTAATCAACTCTCCTAAGCCCACAGTAGGAGCAAATTACCCTACATAGTACTGCAGGCAGTTGCAAGTTGCAAGCATCTGTCATTTCTGAGCCATAACATCAACTCAACCCACACAGCCAGAGACAATTTATCTGACACGTCTGAAGACCACAGACCAAGTGTGAGTTTTGTTTGTAATGCTACCAGATCGTGCAGGTCATTTGAAGTGAATTGAAAAGAAGATGAGCGATTGACCAGCAGGGTGGTGGATCAAACAGAGGTTGTCAGAGAGAAACTGGCAAAATGGTCTTACAGCTTTGGCAATGTAACCACCCAGCACAGTGCAAGAATATGTTGGCTTAATTTTATAGCAATGAGGGAATTATAGATCAATAGTTTGATTCTGATGTTGCAGTATTAGATCTTAGAGTAATATTATTGAGTTTCTGACAGCATAATCAAATTCAAGATGCCTGCTGCCGTTGTTGCAATTTTATTGCAGCTGTGAGTAGGACACAGAGATATGGCTATTTACTATAGCTACCGAGTTTAAGATTTGTTATCTGAAGAGAGGAAAATAACACCACAACAATTTGATGCACCCCAAGTGATTTAGCCACAATGTGGAAGAAGAAAAACACATTACCGTCGCAAAGAGGTGGTAAAATAGGAATTAAACATTTCCAAGACAGTTAGTAGTTAGATGTTTAAAAATTTATTCAGGAAAGTAAATAAAGTACCATAATATTAGTAAGTAAAGTATGGTCCAATACCAAATATGCTATTAATACGGTGGTCATATTTCTTGAAGCCAGTCATGTAATGCGATTACCAACCTTTTTTTTGTGCCATGGACCAGTATTATCCATCCATCCATCCATCCATCTTCTACCACTTATCCGAGGTCGGGTCGCGGGGGCAGCAGCTTTAGGAGGGAAACCCAGACTTCCCTCTCCCCAGCCACTTCAACCAACTCCTCCGGCGGGATCCCAAGGCGTTCCCAGGCCAGCCGAGAGACATAGTCTCTCCAGCGTGTTCAGGGTCGTCCCCGGGGCCTCCCGCCGGTGGGACATACCCGGAACACCTCCCCAGGGAGGCGTCCAGGAGGTATCCGAACCAGATGCCCGAGCCACCTCAGCTGGCTCCTCTCAATGCGGAGGAGCAGCGGCTCGACTCTGAGTCCCTCCCGGAAGACCGAGCTTCTCACCCTATCTCTGAGGGAGAGCCCGGACACCCTGCGGAGGAAACTCATTTCGGCTGCTCGTATCTGGGATCTTGTTCTTTCGGTCACGACCCAAAGCTCGTGACCATAGGTGAGGGTTGGAACGTAGATCGACCGGTAAATAGAGAGCTTTGCCTTTTGGCTCAACTCTTTCTTCACCACGATGGACCGATACAGACTTCGCATCACTGCAGACGCTGCACCGATCCACCTGTCGATCTCTTGCTCCATCCTACCCTCACTCGTGAACAAGACCCCAAGATACTTGAACTCCTCCACGTGGGGCAGGATCTCATCCCCGACCCGGAGAGGACACGCCACCCTTTTCCGACTGAGGACCATGGTCTCGGATTTGGAGGTGCTGATCTTCATCCCAACCGCTTCACACTCGGCTGCGAACCGCTCCAGTGAGAGTTGGAGATCCCGGCTTGATGAAGCCAACAGCACCACATCATCTGCAAAAAGCAGAGATGCGATGCTGAGGCCACCAAACCGGAACCCCTCAACGCCTCGGCTGCGCCTAGTAATTCTGTCCATAAAAATTATGAACAGAATCGGTGACAAAGGGCAACCTTGGCGGAGTCCAACCCTCACTGGAAACGAATCCGACTTACTGCCAGCAATGTGGACCAGACTCTGGCAACGGTCGTACAGGGACCGAACAGCCCGTATCAGGGGGCCCGGTACCCCATACTCCCGAAGCACCCTCCACAGGACTCCCCGAGGGACACGGTCGAACGCCTTCTCCAAATCCACAAAACACATGTTGACTGGTTGAGTGAACTCCCACGCACCCTCGAGTATCCTGCTGAGGGTGTAGAGCTGGTCTACTGTTCCACGGCCAGGACAAAAACTACACTGCTCCTCCTGACTGAATCCGAGATTCGACCTCCCGACGGACCCTCCTCTCCAGCACCCCTGAATAGACCTTACCAGGGAGGCTGAGGAGTGTGATCCCTCTATAGTTGGAACACACCCTCCAGCCCTGCTTCTTAAAAAGGGGGACCACCACCCCGGTCTGCCAATCCAGAGGCACTGTCCCCGGTGTCCACGCGATGTTGTAGAGGCATGTCAACCATGACAGCCCCACAACATCCAGAGTCTTTAGCAACTCCGGGCGGATCTCATCCACCCCCGGGGCCCTGCCACCTAGGAGCTTTCCGACCACCTCAGTGACTTCTACCCCAGAGATAGGAGAGCCCACCTCAGAGTCCCCAGACTCTGCTTCCTCAACGGAATACGTGTTGGTGTAATTGAGGAGGTCTTCGAAGTATTTCCCCCACCGATTCACGACGTCCCGAGTCGAGGTCAGCAGCACCCCATTGCCACTATACACAGTGGTAATGGTGCACCGCTTTCCTCTCCTGAGACGCCGGATGGTGGACCAGAATTTCCTCGAAGCCGTCCGGAAGTCGTTTTCCATGGCCTCGCCGAACTCCTCCCATGTCCGAGTTTTTGCCTCAGCAACCGCCAAAGCCGCATTCCGCTTGGCCAGCCGGTACCCGTCAGCTGCCTCCGGAGTCCCACAGGCCAAAAAGGCCCGATAGGACTCCTTCTTCAGCTTGACGGCATCCCTTACACCAGCGGGTTTGAGGATTGCCGCCGCGGCAGGCACCGACCACCTTACGGTCCCCCGCCTCCCCCGGGACAAGGGAGAAGACAAGTAAGACAAGTAAATACAGATTGTTGGTATTTCAAAAAGCAATCAAACAACAAACCCTACCCCGCTACTGAACACTTACAAACACATTTTATCTTGCTCAGGACCAGTCCAACTAAATTAGACTGAAGTATAATAAGCAAAATTACACATACACATTACACAAAGATACATTTGGGCATTACTGGGCAGAGAAGTGAACAAATAATCAGCTTTGTGATGATCCTATAATCGCATTAGTGAAAGAAATCCCATTACCTTCTATTATACATCAGTTCCCTTCAGCCTCCCTCTAGAACTACCACCGAGGATGACAGAAAAATGACTAAGACCTTTACAGTCTTATCCCCCAGCTTCAGAAAGCCTTGCCAAATGTATTTCCTCACATAACCCCTGCTGTACCATCACTGTGCTGTCACATGCTCTGCATATCATCCCTCTGTAGCGCCTACTCTCAGTGGCCAGAGATGAAAATAATAACCCTTATTTGTGTGCCTCTGAAAAATAATGATGGGAATTAAATTGTAGACATTGAAAATAAGACAAAATGTCACCAGACATGAAAGACTCGAGCTTTTTGCCCAGTAACATCGAGCAGTATTATCCTCTTTCCTTTCCTTAAAGTTGTATTGTGGAGTCACTTTTTTACTTGCGACTGCCACCTCTGGCCTAAAGCTCATCAGCGGTCTCAAGCTTGTGTGTGGTGCGTGTACACTCAAAATAAACTCTTTGTATTTTTCAATTTTCTTGGAGTCTAAGCTGGAGCTTGGTCTGTGCTCGAACTTGACTTTTTTTCCAGTTTCCATCCCAATTGTGTCATACGCTCGCTAATACAGCATTAGATGTCCGCGGGGATGAGCATGACATCAACATCTACCACTCCACCACTCCCTAATGCCAAGAAATATTTAGCACAACTTCGCAAGTTAGATGGTTGAGACCCACTGCAATAGGCGAAAATCTGAACTATAGAGAGACCATACAACTGACCAACTTCTGAGTTTTTCAAGATCAAATTGGATTTTTCATTAGTTGAACTTAATGTGTTTTCTGCAAGAAGTACAAAATATATAAATCAATTTAAATCACATTCGCCGACGTCAACACAAACAGCAAATTAGGATTTTGGGTGCGAGTCTGAGATCTAGCTGCCATGCTATGTTTTTATTTTATAACTTATGCACATAAGCAGTGACTGATGGCTGCGCTGCATTTCTGCAGTCGTAGGAACAGAACTGTCCCCCTGTACTGAGGAGGAATGTTTACAGCTCTGCACAAGAAGCAACTGAAGAGATACATTGCACAATAAAGCAGTGTTTCTCAATTATTTTTTGTTAAGCTGGAAGAAGAAAATGTTTTGCGCATCCTCAACTCTCCACCACAATAAATGGCATCATTTGTCTATAAAATTGCCATAAGTACAATGTCTTGAATGTTCATATCTAGATATCGATACCCACCGCTTGAGTAACATATTGCACCATGATTCTCAAGTAGCCATTCCCTTCTCACCCATGTTTGAAAAAAACAAAAACAAAGACAAATTCAGCTATTTTGATGATGAAATCATTGACATTATTAGATTGCAAAAGAATATCAATGTGAAGCATGTACCTGAGTACTAAAATGGAAAACAATTTAATGTAATCATTATTAGCTTTTTTTTGTTTTTTGTTTTTTAACTCTTCACATGCATGGGAATCATGGCCTCCCCTGACAATATGTCCCTGGTGAGATGCATCAAATGAAAGCATCATGTCAGTGCAATATTTATACAGTATATTGCTCAATTGACAAAATGGAATGGTGGACACTCGACAGAAAAGAAATGAGTTTGACACCTTGGCAAAATAGAAATAGTATGAGTGTCCAATTGACAAAATGGAATGGTGGATAATGGACAGAAGAGAAATGAGTTTGACATCTTGGCAAAATAGAAATAGTATGAGAAGCTCCTGTTTGTCTTTTCTCTGTTGCTCAACATCTTGGCTGTTCTTCAAGCAGCATATTTAACACCACTGTATTCAGCAAGAGGCTCCCCAGAATAAACCATGGGCAAATCCAATAGCATCCCTGAAAAGAACAATCTTTGAATGTAGGACAATAATGTACTTGACTGAACATTTTTCAAGATATCCATCTCTGGCATAAGCAACCTTCATTTTTTTTTTTTTTAAATTCTGAAAATTCTCATGATGTTAATAAAAGTGAGAAGAAAAAAAAAAAAACCTCCAGAACAACAATAATCCAGACTCGTTTTAGTAAAAACCACGGTGCCATACAAGGAAAAGTCTGGCTGAAAAAAAATCGTGCATGGATTCAACCAATCTATTACTCTAAATGCTTTCTCAAGTGTGGTGTGGTTGATGGGAATGTTGACCCCACCAACATAGAGCCGCTGCGTAGGCATGTCGGATAGGCGGGCTGCTACAGTGTCCTAGCATAGCTGGTCTTCTATTCAGATCTATGCCCAGTACCATCCAAATAAATTCAAAGTATGTCGCAGCTAGCACGAATGGAGCTGTTAGTGCTAGCAGACAGTCCTTGTTCACGTTTGAAGCAAACAAAACTCAATGACTGGCTCAAGGACCACAACTAGTATATCAACATCGGAGAAACTTGCTAATTCACTTGCAAAAAAGATTGCTATGAATTGCTTTGTACTGTAAAATTGCCTCATATAAAATATGTGTCATTCAGGATATAAATTGATATGCTTGAGAATGTAAAATAGAGTACTACAATCTCTAGAAAGACGGATGAGACAGTGGAAAGAAGGCTAACAAAGGCACAAAGTTTCCCAAGCAATGTCTGCCTCGGTTACTTATTCATAGCGTAGCTGCTTTATATTCTTACACAAACTAGTCTGTGGACATCATAAAAAAAGAAAACTCGAACTGTTCACAACTCTTATGACCTGGTATTGTCATAGGCAAACAAGAGGAAAACATAATTTTATGCACTCTATATATATTTGTATGACATCAAAATAAAAAGGTTTACAATCAAGACTACATGATCCAGCAAAGAAAACAAGTGAGCACTAATAGAAGTGTAGTAGGTAACACATTTTTGGTGCAGAGAAAATTGTAACACTGATGTAATTAGTGTCACATGGAAAGTTAGGGAAATCATATATGACAGAAACATCTTGAGAGCAAGCACACGCAAATACAGCACAGTGTTTGTCCAACTCACATTGCCATGGTTGATGAAACCGTGTTCCTTTGCGATGCGGTCAGCCTCCTCAGGGCCTCCATTAATCTGGACAGCCCAAGCATTGGTGTAGACCTCTGCGGTATCAATCCCATTCAGTTCTGCTGTCAGGACAAGGACTGTCCATAAGTGCAGCAGAGCCACCTGGGCATCCATGAAAAGTAGAACACAGGGCAGTGTATCCGTGGGTGTATCACTGCGTCACAGACAAATTGGAGCTGCACTCCCTTGTGGTGGTAAAGTAGAACAGTGTCCTAGAGATGACAGAACACAGAGCAAGTTATGAGGACAAACTTTTTCTTAATGGCGTCCCTTTTGGGTCAGAATTACACACTCACAACAAATCAAAAACTGGTCATCAGTGAAACTTAAACATTACTTTTTACAATATTTTAATATGTAGAGCATAGTTAATCACATACAGTGGTGATGATAGTTAAAAAATGTACATCTTTAATTATTTATAAAAAGAAAAATTAGGTGGACAAGTTTGAGTTACCAGAATTTGTGTTACATTAAATTTAATTAAATACTTTTTTTTTTATTGCAGTACTAATTAAAAACACTCAAGGGAAAATTCACTTAGGATTTTCTGTGGTCCAGGCTGTTTTACATTTCAACAAGCTAAAATGTAAGATACTTGTAATCATTAATTCTTTATTGATCCCAAAGGAGAATTTTAAGAGTCTACATACAGTACAGCCCCAGTAATGTTTCACATTAATCAGTGGTAATTAAGAAGCTTCTGTCATAAGTCTTACTGGATATTTGCCCATTCTTGGTGGTCATTGATAGAGAATATACAAAGTTTGCACACCATTGTGCAAGTGCCAAGTTTTAGGGGTACAAAAAAAAAAAAAAAAAATTAGACCAAGATCATTTATTTCCAAACTTTTTCCATCATTAACTCATTCACTCCCAACCATTTTCACAGAAGCAATCCCGTTCGCGCCCAGCTGTTTTACTGGATTTTGACTGATTTTGCAAGACCCACAGAATATTGTGTTCTATTGATATAAAAGCATGTAACCTATCAAAAGAAAGATTAAAGTCTCTTCTTTCATCAGGAAAAAAAGTATGTTTCTATCTGTTTTCGTTTTGCAGCAATTAGCATTAGAAGAGAGCTAAGTTTCATCAGTTTTCACAAATCTATTCAAAATTGGAAGTAATTTAGCTTTTTTTCTACATGGCCCTGGTTGATCTACTTTGCTCTGCTGTCACCTGCTGGCCGTTTATAACTATTATTTCTGCAACCGTTCTTTGCAGTTGAGAGGCTGCATCAAAGGCTTCTGTATGCTCTAGTCTAGCATTAAAACAAAAAAAACAAAAAACAAAATAACGTATATATACGTCTTTGGGACACATAAAACATAAAAACCAAAAAACAAAACAAAAACGTATTTACATGTTATTGGGGGCAAATGAGTTAATGTGACCTATAACCTGTGCAACTGAAATGGGAAAAATATATATTCAAACTCAAGTGAAATTGTAGTCAGTATACACCTGCACCACCATATAAATGGACTTTCACTTGTACAGCACTTTTCCACCCACAAGGCACTCAAAGACGTGGTCACAAGAGCCCTGACAGCCCAAACAAAGTCAAGTTGATTAGGGTAACAGAGATGTTGCGTGCCAATCTGACCATACAATATCAAGATACGCAAGTCACATATGACGATATGTCACTGGACAAGCCAAGCAATATTTAAAAAAAAAAAAAAAAAAAAAAGTGTGACTTAGTGACTTACAGGACTGTCTCAGAAAATTAGAATATTGTGATAAAGTCCTTTGTTTTGTGTAATGCAATTAAATAGGCAAAAATGTCATACATTCTGGATTCATTACAAATCAACTGAAATATTGCAAGCCTTTTATTATTTTAATATTGCTGATTTATGGCTTATAGCTTAAGAAAACTCAAATATCCTATCTCAAAATATTAGAATATTTCCTCACACCAAGTAAAAAAAAAAAGCCATAATCAGCAATTTTAAAACAATAAAAGGCTTGCGATATTTCAGTTGATTTGTAATGAATCCAGAATGTATGGTATTTTTACTTATTTAATTGCATTACAGAAAATAATGGACTTTATTACAATATTCTAATTTTCTGAGACAGTCCTGTATAGTCCAAAAAATAGTCCATACAGTACTCTTGGTCAAGACTCAGAACAGGGAGAAATGTGACATAACGCAAGTTTCCTGATGTCTAGACTGCAGTGTCTTTTCAAATGCTAAACTTGTTCTATTCATCGCTTGCAAGTTAGTGAGACATTGGTGATTCTCTTTACTGTTCTCACTGAAAGAGGTTCTCGCATTGAGGAAATCAAATACAGCGTTTTCCAGTCACAAAAAAAACTGATGTGGCAGCACTATTTGTATTTAAAAAAAAGAACGAAAAAAAAAAGAAGTCATGGATTCATCCTTCTCTCATATAACATTCTTCCAGTGAGCTCAACTAAGCTTATACTCCCCCCGCCCCCTCCCTCCAATAAGCCGACTAACATTCATGCAAACAATGCTGGTAAAAATGTAAATTGCTGACTTAGGAGGTGTAGGTAGTAGGTAGCACAACATAACCAGCACTCGAGTTCTATTTCAAGCTGCACCCAAGCCAAATCAACACCCACCGTGTGCTTTGGGCTGCCCTCTAAAAGAATGCACAGCGGTATGTTGCAGCGGCTGTGTAGAACCTCGGCAGGTGAGCGTCCATTCATAAGGGCAGATTGAGAGCTTTGCATTGTGCTCAGTCAGGACACACAGTAGGAAAAGAGCTTTTTTGTAAGATGCACTAGAAATTGAGTGACAGCACTGAGATAGAATAGCTCTTTATCAGATGCATTTTTGCTTTTACGGCATATGACAGCGGAACTCCAGATAAACACTGGTCTAGGAACACAGCAATGGTTCCATGAGTAAACAATATCTACCAGTGAGATCCACCAAAATGTTTTTGTTCTTCATTTTCTTTCATCTTCTTTCATTCTTATGACTAGAAAGAACTTACCCTAATGACATCTTGTCTTCATACATTGTTCTATGTAGCTCTACTTCCTTCTATAATACTGTATGTGTCCAATAAACTTACATCTGAAATTAATCTGGTTTGCTGAAACCTTTTCATGAAATAACACAATAAAGTGTGGACGATTCACAAGGGTGAATGAATAATACTGTAAAAACGAAGGCACCTTTATTTTATTAATACATAGCAACTGCTAATGATGTGTGTGTATATATTATAAGTCAAACGGGATCTGACATTAGATCAATTGATACTTGAGTATCCAATGCAATTATTCTGCATATATTATAAGGCAGAATCTTGAATTCTTGTTTGTCTCGCTATTTTGACCTTGGCCCCAAATAGCAACCTCCCTTCCCAAAGGGAGAGCCAATGGCCATAATATCTTAAGTTTGCTTTGTTTACTTCATATCACTTTTTAGAAGATATTTATCAACGAAAAAAACGTTTTTTTTTAAATATGTTTTTCTGATAATCTTTCTGATAATCAAGCATACAGTTAATTTACTGTATATCAGTTCTTCCCACAACACGCAGATAAATACAAGTGATGAAAGAGGTGGTTATTGCAAGGCGTGGATAATTATGAGGGGAAACGAATTCACTGTCTGACCGTTGTTAAAGAGGGAGGATGCAATGGGCAAATCGAAGCCATGAACCTGAAATTGGCGATGTGCAATGGAAAAATACCATGGTTTAAAAAAAATGCATAATGAGAGAAAGCGTCTCACCTCCAACAAAGTTCAGAGAGGAGGCGCCGGGGAGAGCGGGTCCATTGTGGTGCTCAGTTAAGTCCCCTGGAAGAACGATGAGGTCCACCTGCACTGGATCACATCGCCTGGCAGCGAGACTGGTCACGGATTCACCTGACTGGGCAGACTGGAGAGGTGCTTGTCGGCAGCTCTGATCTGGCACGGACTTAAGGCTAAAATAGAAGCGAGGTTTCTGCTAACGCTTTAGTTGCCTCTCGCCCACTTTGCCACGCGACCCACCCAGGGGGGAACACGTTTTACTCGTAGTTTCAACAACAACAAAAATCCACTCGTACCATGTCACGTCAAAATCCAAGACGTCATGCCTCCCCATCCCCTTCTCCAGTCGGGCGGGGACTCCTTTCTCTCGCCACTTGCCCTTTAACTTTACATCTATATTGGCGGCTCAAGACGTTATCCGCCCCCTTTGGACGATATCTAAATGCTAGCTTGTCATCCACAACCGACTTGCCACCCCCAACATTTTTTTCCCCCCCAGTCCGGGTGACTTCAACCTTCGAAAACAATTTCTTCTTCCATTAAACGCCGTTCTTCTGACATAAAGTCACGACTGCTTGGTCATAAGACAGAGCTCCATTGAGAGTGAGAAAACGGACAAATTGAAGCTGCGGCATCAGGATGCGAGCACGTTGACAGCCGGTGTTGAGCCTGAATGACAACAAACCTGATCCTTTGTCCAGGAAATGCGTCACACCACGAGCGTAAAGGAGAGACTTCAACGAGTGCTTGATTCGTGTCACCTTAATTGTTGGGAGGGGCGGGGCTAAAGCCTCTTTTTACAGTCTGCCCAGCACGTTTATGTCACGTTTATATATGGATGAATGAACATGGATGGTGCTGTATCAGTGCTGGGGGTCTATAGCTCCGTCAGAAATCTGTGTAGCTCAAGTTGAGCCCCAGCATTTTATTTAAAACAGGGGTCATCAGGGGCATACCAGGAGGACCACATGAGTAGCTCGATGGCCTGTTCAAAAATAGCTCCCCAGGAGCATTGTGATTTTTCTAGGAATGTTAAGTGATCATTTGAGAATGTATGGAGATTGAAATTAATTATTGTGAGAAATCATTAACATGATCTGTGTCTTCACATAAATGAATGTCATTAATGATTAATAAGTAAGATTAAAACGGATCTAATTCGTAAAAAAAACAGGTTAATTTTTTTTTGCGTTTCCCCCTTTTACCTGTGTTAAGGATTTCTAAAGATTCGAAAATAGAAGATTTTTCCTTTTAGCTATTTAAGAAAACTACCCTTTCCTTATTTTACATTTACATGTTTTTAAAGAGACTGTGTAGATTTTTTTTCCATCTAGTGGTGAACTAGTAGAATACAACAACTTAAGTGCAAAGCAGGCACACTGTGGTGCCTCAGAGAGACCACACTTCGCTAGCCGACCACCACTGCTCCATTCGCTTTGTTTTTATCCTTTGGATATCCATAAAGAAAGATGGCAGCAAAACATGTCAGCCTCCTGTAAGGTGTGCTGCGCCCAATTAGTGATTGCTAGACCTATGATAATACAGTGATACCTTGGCTGACGAACGCTTAAGCTCACGAACTTTTCGCCTCATGAACATTAAATTCGCGAGCATATAGTCTCTGCTGACGAACTAGTTTTCGGCGGACGGACCAAACCACGCGGTCGAACAGCACCACGGTGGCGGCCACGAGAAGCTGACGCACGCTCACGGGGTCCCAGTTCGTCACCCCCTTTCTTTTTGTGCGGACACGGTTTGTGTTTGATAGACATTTTGGACCATATTGAATGTACTTTTGCTATTATGGAACCGAAAAAGACCCCACCACAGGCTAGTGTTAAGCCTCATGCTACGTTCTCACCAAAAGCGAGGGACGGCGGCGCGTTTGCATTGTAGTCAATGGAGTTCGCGCCACTAAAAAAAGCCAAAGTGCTATCACGTACCTCAAAAAAGGAGAAAATAGTGCCACGGCAGTTTAGTCCCAGGAAAGAGGTGAAAAGTAGTTGGCGGTGCTAACTTTTTGTTGACTCGCTAAAGTGCTCCACTTCCTTGTTCACCAAGGGACACGCCTCCTCCGCTCCGGTGAGCACGAAAGTGCGAATGAGCGGCAACCGTTCCATAAACACTCTACGCGGTGAAACGCTCGCGAATGAAGTAAGTCTACCATTGCTACCATCCTTAAGAACTACCATCACAAAGGTAAATAAAACGACTTTATTATACAATACAGTTTATTTCTTTAATTACAATACAATAGCACATTTATTATACATAAAATAAGGTATATTTTTGTGTAGTTTTAAGTCTTATTTAGTAGAAAATTATGTTTTATAGGGACCTGGGAACGGATTATTCTCATTTTAATGGTTTCTTATGGGAAATAAATGTTCGGAAGACAAACTTTTCGCCTTACACACACTTTCTGGGAACCAATTATGTTCGTGAGCTGAGGTATCACTGTATAAGAAAATGTACACTGATGTGATAGAACATTTTTTTTTATAGCATATTACTGAAATTAACATCCATCCATCCATCCATCCAACCATCCACTTTCTTGACCGCTTATTCCTCACAAGGGTCACGGGGGGTGCTGGAGCCTATCTCAGCTGGCTTTGGGCAGGGTACACCCTGAACTGGTTGCCAGCCAATCGCAGGGCAGACAGAGACGAACAACCATCCACACTCACAAGCACACCTAAGGACAATTCGGAGCGCCCAATTAACCTGCTATGCATGTCTTTGGAAAGTGGGAGGAGACCAGAGTGCCCGGAGAAGACCCTGAAATTAACAGTTTTTTTTTTGTTTTTTTTGTTTTTTTAAATGAATGAACATTGATAAATCGAAAAAAATGTCCCATTAAAGTTTTCTGTTAATGTGTTTTAAATGTTGTTGTACGTTCTTTTAGTAATTTTCGTGAGCTCTTCTTAATTTCTCTGTTTTGCTTCTGGATATCGTTAACTGTTGTGCTTGTTGAGGCTTGTAGGTGTTGTCTTTGACGGTGTGAAACACATTGAGTTGCCTTGCGTATGAAATGTGGTATATAAATAAAACTGCATGCTTTAAATTGCCTAATAGGGCTGTCACTGTTTTTTTTGTTTGTTTTTTTTGTGTGTTTTTTTTAGAATTGATTATCCTATCCATTATTCCATCGATTACTGGGTAAACCCCCAGGCGTTGAGGCAGAAATGTTTGTGTTGACCAATTTTTGTGTGGTTGACTTAGCTGAAAAAGCGTATTTTCCCACCCAGTCTTAATAATAATAATAATAATAATGATAATAATAATAATAATAATAATAATAATAATAATAATAATAATAATAATAATAATAATAATAGCAACAACGACAATAATAATAATACTACTACTACTACTACTACTACTAATAATAATAATCATAATAATAATGATAATAATAATAATAAAAAGGCTCTCCCTGACCTTATTTCCTCATATAGTGAAATTAAGCAAATCATGTAGGTAATTCATAATGAAGATGTCCTTCTAGAACAGGGGTGGCAAACTGCAGTCCTCGAGGGCCGGAGTCCTGCAGGTTTTATAGATTTCCCTATTCGAAGTGCAGCTGATATCAATTAACAGGCTCGTTGTCAGGCTTCTGCAGAGCTTACTGATGAGCTGATCATGAATCAGCTGTGTTGAAGAAGGGGAATATCCAAAACCTGCAGGACTGCGGCCCTCGAGGACCGGATCTCGCCACCCCTGTTCTAGAATGAAGTCCATCAATACTGTATGTTTAGTGTCTGTGTGGTTTTGAATGTGAGGATAGACATACAAGTGATACAATAATAAACTGAATACTAATACGTTCTAATATTCCCACTCTCTCTATACCATCAACCAAAGGACAGATAAAGCCTAGCAATGCGTTTTATATCCAACAAGGAGACGTATAAATTGATACATTGATTCAACGTACATAATGAAAGCATAAAACATTTAATTTAACACTCTTTAGCATGGCACTTTTTTTCTTTATTTCCTTTTTCTTTTCTTTTTTTTTTTTGCCATAAAACAGTGTGAAATCTATCAGGACATACACATACACGCACGTACACGCACAAGAAAAGCTCTCATTTGTACTGCAGTATGATAGCGTCATCTTGTGGATGTATATATAAACGACAGTTAACTTAAGTCAGTCATTTTTAGTAGAGGGCGCTCTAAAACAGGACTGGTTCAACTCTTGGACTCGAAAGCGTGCCAACGCCGTTCTCTGTTATCACGGGACTGTTATCCCGGAATAAGCTACACCCATGTGCAGTTGACCCGGATGTAGTTTCGTTTTAGTTGGCGTGTCGTGTTGTCACACACTCCAGACAGTAAACAATGATACAAACAGCTCCAAATCACGTGCCATATGTCACGATTCCTATAAGAATATAGACGTCTCGTTTCAGGAGAAGATGAGCATGTACTTCGAAGACGTGCCGTTTTGATTTATGGTGAGAAAGGAAATGATCGTGCAAAACGTATTTAATTATGGAAAATGAAAATGCATTTACAGGTCATTGAAAAGTTATTGGAAAATAGTACTTCTTTAAGTTTAGAAAAAAAAAGGATATTTGGCGTGATAATAATTAGGAAGACTAAAGCGTAAATAAAGTGTATGCGCGCGCGAGTGTGAGACGAGCGATCTAAGATCAGGCTTAATTTTGTTAAAAATAAATGACTAGTTGGCTCCGCGCAAGAACACACCCAAACAGAATTATATCGTGCAAATGAGTCTGTATGGTCCAACACCTCTTTGACGTGCAGACCAGCAACGAATCAGGTGAGTTAAACAATACAAAACGCGTCTTTTTCCACCTTTTTTGAAGGGGATTTGTCAACTATTTGGGAAATGTTTACCGAGCCTTACACCGCGTGTAACGCTCAAGCACATTGCCTAGTAATGATTTAATTTCTTAAAAAAGAACCGTTTTTCAGATTACCATGTACCTGCAGCTAATTTAAACTGCATCGCCAGGTACACATGAAGACATTAATATGTGTAAATTAGAACATCAGTCACCGATCATAATGGGCTGATTTTTATAGAAATGATTGCCACATGTCGATCAATGCCTATCGTTGCAGATCACCCGCAGCCAGTGTGTAGTTTCACCTCTCCCTTTTCCTAACACTGCACTAGTGTGCGTCAGACTAAACAAAATATGCCTGTGCATCAATATTTTCTCCTATACAAGTAACAACTGAATCATGTTTTTGTGCATTTTTTGCACTGTCAATTTGAAATAATAATCTTTTGTGTAACGGAGTAAGTGTAACTTTCGTTTGTATTGAAATTCAAAGGTTTGATTATTTATGCTGGGTAAAAAAAGGTCCTTCAGAAACTCAGAGTAAACTGAATAAAAAGTAAAATGTTTATGGAATTAAAATTTCATCAAAAAAAAATAATTGGTTAGCTCTATCGCTTAAACCATGGTTTAGAAAAGAGAAGAGAGAAAGCTATTGATAAAAAAAAAAAAAAGGTGTACAAACTGTCAACTAATGACACAAGTAGTGATATAAAAAAAAAAGTCCTTGTCAACTTGTGTGGTTTGCGTATCTCATTTCTTGTGTGATGATAATTTTTATCATGGTGATTCTTTTTTACAGTGTTTCAGGTAACATCACGTAATCACCAGCCAGAGGAAGAATGGACCCCCGTTGCAGGAGGCACGAGCGGGGCAGCAACTGGACCGACCAAGAGATTGTGGAGCTGCTCCAGCTTTGGTCCGACGAGTCCGTCCAGATAGAATTGGAAAGTTCATTGCGCAACCAGCGCGTGTTTGACCGCATCGCACTCATTCTGCGCGAAAAGGGCATGTACCGTACAGGCGACCAATGCAGGGAGAAGATTAAAAAGATGAAGCTGGAGTATCGCCGCATTAAGGACAACCACAAACTGAGATCTTGGAAATTTTACGACGTGATGGATCGGGTCGTAGCTAACCGGCCGGCTACTACGTACTCCACTCTGGGTGGAACATTTGCTGCCCAGCAATTGTTTGAGAGCCCAGGTGGAAGTGACTCTTTCTTGCAGGGGAATTCCTCACTAGGCTCCTTTGGTCCAGCTTCTTCAGGTGGGTTTCTGTTTGGTCAGCCCCCAAAAACTGCTGATCCACTGGATGTAAAATGTGAGGATGGTGAGGAAATTAGTTTGAACACCGATGTTGCGCAACCAGATCTGTCTTACAGATCAGGAGATGAACAGGAAACCGATGGACAATCTTTACTGGGAACAGAGGACACGCACGGTCAAGGAGACAATTCTGCTCATTCAAGAAGTTCCCCTTCAGGTTGTGTTTTTTTTTTTTTTTTTTTTTTTTTTTTTTATTACCAGCAGTGTATTATTTTTTCAAGAGACAGGGTTACACATTATTGCCACTTGCAGTATTTTAAACAAATGAAATATACATTTCTCTATGTCCCATAAAAGATAATGCAATATTTATGTTGTATGCGCTCCCACTATTCTAAATATGGCATTCTGATTAATTTTGTGTTTGTGGATATGAATTCAGTATCAAAATCAATCCATTTTCATCCATCTCAGAGAGTGACCAGTGGCAAAATAGACAGATTTTGTTGTAAATTGTATAAAAGTCAATTAAAAAAAAAAAATGGCTGCCCCATGTGATGGATAAAAACGGGTGCATTTTGCTACTTGGCTCATATTCCACAATCAATCAGAAATAGACTAGTGGACCTACATTGAACATATTGTAAAGATAAGTTTTGGGTTGACTTCTGTTGTCAGAGCTAAACAAATAAACTTGACTTGACAGTTCAACAGCTGAAAACAATGAAATGCACTTAACAGATAGGCCAACTTCTTCGCTCACCATTCTCCAAGCTTCTCGTTTTTCCCTGTATTGGAAGGTTTCTGTGTTGTAAAGCTCAGGGTGCCCACAGACCACAATGACTACTCTGTCCTCCATTTTTTGACTTGTGTGTGACGTAGCAAGTACATTCGCAATGACAATTTGTGTCTTACAGTTTAAATTTCCCAACTCAAGCGAGGGTGCGAAGAAGCAAATTTTTGTGTTTGTTTTCCCCCACTCGCGTTGCACATAACTATACTAGGGGTGTGCTCAAAAAATCGATACGGCAATATATCGTTGCGGGCCCCATCACAATACACGTATTGATACTAGGGGTGTGAATTGCCTCGTACCTGACGATTCGATTCGTATCACGATTCACAGGTCACGATTCGATTCGATACCGATTAATCCCGATACGAATTTATAAGTCAATTGTTGCGATTTTTTTTAATTCAAATTTAGAAAATACTAATCAGTAAGCTTGTAGAGTGTAAGATTTATATGAAAATGTATTATTTATTTCTCTGAAATTTCAGTCTTATAGAGGTTGTAATCTGTTTCATGTTTAAACAGCATTAAAATAAAATATTATGGCTTAATGTTCCGTTCATATAACATTCTTCCATGCTTAAGGTGTGAATCCTAAAAAAAAAAAAAAAAAAAAAAAAAAAAAATCGATTTTGCCTATTATTGAATCGATTCGAGAATCGCGCGATGTAGTATCGCGATATATCGCCGAATTGATTTTTTTTTTAACACCCCTAATTGATACGCAGGCGTCAGAATCGATATTGCTCGTTAACTTTAAATCGGCAGTTCACGTTTGCCTTTGCGGCTTGCATTGTACCTAAAAAATCAAACCAGCAGCGTCTTTGAAGTTAATTGCCTTTAATTAATGCAAAAATAGCTCACCGGTGATTGGACACTGTGTCTTGATAAGAAAAATGAAAGCAGAGGAAGAATGTCAACATGTATTTATTGATAAACTTAACATGGCACGTGTCTCAGTATACCTATTTTCCTATATTTTGTTTAAAAAAATAAATAAAATGTGTCTTATTTGGGATACATATGTATCGTGATACGTATCGTATCGTGAGGTTGGCGGCAATACCCAACCCTAATTTATACTCACATCCTGTTGAGAAGTAGAAATATTGTCACACATATGGATAGTTGGAATGTCACTGTGCAATCATCTCATCTCATGCTTTTCTCATATCCGCAGGTTTAACTGACCTGAACATTGATGCATCTGCTTCCCAGTTAGGCAACGTTCCTGTGCCACATGACACATCAAGGGAGGGCCTCCGATCCCCTCCTGCATTAAAACAGAGGAGACGTCGTAAGGCAGGCAAAACCACGTGTGGCCACGGAGGTGGAAAGTGTTGCAGTCAGGGGCCCCTCCACAAAGCTCTTACAGGCTTGCTCATGTGGCAGCAGTGTGCTGAAGATCGCCTCCTCTCCTGGGAGGAGGCCCGTCTCGAGAAGGAGTTGCAAGCTGACGAGCGGAGGCAGCAGCGAGAAGAGAGGAGAGCTGAACAGGAGCGTCGCCATGAGCTGCACCTGTTCAGCATGCTTACTGGGGCGTTAACTGCAGTCAGACGGGGTGCCGTGACCACGGAAGCTGCACCCACTAACACCCCCGTCTCACTGCTAGATCATCAGTCAGCTTTACTGGCGACATCAACTGCCTCCCCTGTGCCGTCCTCATCCCCACCACATACACACGCACACTCTGTTTCCACTACGGAGACAATCAAGTCGGGGCTGGGCCCATCAGTCAAGACCTGCACATCGGAGAGTGCTTGGGCAACTGCGAGATGTGTGAAGTCTCTTGAGACCAGCGTGTACCTGTCCAAACGTGGGAACAGCATTCGGCGGCAACAAGGCATTCTCCAGGAAGGCTTTGCTCATTATGAAGCAAACAGATATGACATAGACAATCCAAATGTGAGTCAGTTTTTCCATTACCGGTAACATTTGGCGGGTAGGTTTCATCAACACAAAAGTGATTACAGCTGCCTCTCTGTGCCCCATGCATGCCCCAGGGTGTCGTCAATATGGGCACAAGCGAGAACAAGCTCTGCTATGATCTTCTTCATAAGAGGGTAATTAATATGTGCTGAGTGTGGTTCTATCCAATATGTTTTTATATTTTGATTCATTTTCATGCAATATAAGTAGAATTTCACTTTCTACTGCAGTTGACCCAATCTGACATGCTGCATGTTGACCCAGCACTGTTGCAGTATGGTGACTGGAGGGGACATGCATTGTAAGTTGCCTCTATTTTGAATGCAAAAAAATAACAATTTCCAAATAATTATTTTTCAATCTTGTTCTTTCAGCCTGAGAGAAGTGGTTGCCAAGTTTCTAACTTACTATTGCTGTTCTCCAAAGCAATTGGAAGCTGACAATGTGAGTCAAATTTACCTCAAAATCTAATGGTTGCTGGTTAGATGCTCAATTTTGCCAGGATTTCATCACATTTGCAGTGACTTAATATGCATGTCTAATATATTGCATTTCCTGCACAACAGCCCTTTTACTTGTATTTGCATGGTTGCTAAGGATTGTTTTGAGTCAAGCTGTGATAAATTAAACAGTGTCATAGTTAATGTATTTATTTGCAATTTTATATGAGCAACAGCATATTTCAGTGGTCACATGCCATTAATAGAGTATATGGATTTTTGTCATAGCGAGGTAACCATATCATTCATTATTATAACTTAAACATTTTTTTGTAGTCAAGTAATTTTATGCAATGTTTAATAATTTGCTGACTTTGTATGACAAAAAAAGACAGTTGACAATTCATTAGTCGAGCAGTCTAACAGTAATGGATTGGGAAAAATAATTCACCATACATTCGTTGATGAGGAAAGTCAGAAAGTGTTTTTGCGTGCATACACATTGTGCAGAAGATAGTCAAACATTGACAGTCCGGACCTCCACGAAATCCAGAGAGATGCACTTTTTTACACACAGTATTCTTGTGTGTCTTGCTTAGGAGTACCTCAGCAATCCACATAAAGCAGAATGGCATCCACTCACAGTTAAATTCCAAATTGTATTCCCTGATGGGAAATTCAATATACATTGTTTATTTTTGTTGCACCACACTGAGAACAAGACTAGACTTGCAGACGTAAATAGCCATGTCTCACCAACAACTAGTTGTACCATAATTATTTTTGGGCAGCTTTGTTTAGGTTTCTTAGTTTGATGTTGATGGATATACTTAAAACTATAACATGCCTTATTGGCTTTTTCCTCTAAATATGGCAGAGTGGCAAACTAGTGAATGAGACCAACACTTAATGAGAAAATTGGTATTGGTGTAATTTTAATGAACAGAATCACCCCCTACTGGGTGTTCAGGCTTTAGGCAATTCTCCAACTAATTTAAAAAAAATAAAATAAAAAATAAAAAAAATAAAAAACGGGGCCACAGCCGCCACACTTATTTTTATACTGCTGATGTTGCTAATTCAGATAATTTGAATTACTTGATTGGCCAATTCGCCATTCAGCTTGGTAACTTTGTTCATTTGTGTTCATATTCAGGTTGTGGTGATGAATGGATGCAGTGCCCTCTTTTCGTGCATTGCAGCGGTCATTTGTGACCCAAAAGGTAAGTCCCCAAATGTACATATAACGCAAGAGCAAACGCAGGACTGTAAACTAGGCTTCAGGTTTGGCTCCCCGTTAAAGCAATGCTTCTCAGGATTGTTTTTGTTGATTATGGCGGCACCATATGGACAAAAGCGGTATTGTTTTCTCCTGAATAAGAACCACATTTCCCATGAGGATGAGCGCATATCCTTGTGAAATCCAGATGTCTCAGGCGCCCGCAGTTGGACTGAATTACATTGTTTTCTCTCTCTCTCTCTCTCTCTCTCTCTCTGTCTCTCTCTCTGTCTGTCTGTCTGTTTGTCTCTCTCTCTGTCTCTCTGTCTCTCTCGTCTCTCTCTCTCTCTCTCTCTCGTCTCTCTCTTTTCTTATACAGCACTAACGTTTCTCAAGTATGTTTACAGCAGACGGGGGTTGTGATCTTACCTTCTTTATCGTATACGCACACAAACGCTGCGGTCCCCCTCCCTCACTCCCTTCCTTCCCGCGATGCACTCGTAAACAAGAAAGCACACAACTTTTGAGTGTTGCGTTGCAGGTCGGATTAGTATGGTAGGGCGAACTATCAAGCTGATGGCTATTTAGTGTTATTACGCAATTTTCCGATAGCTAACGTTAGCATAATAATTTTGATTTGAGCATGCAATTTAGATATTAGGGCTGCGCAATATTGGAAAAACATGATACAGTATTGCAATATCGATATTATTGCAATATTTAACATGTACCTTAAGAAATGCCATCTTTATTATCTAATGAAATATTCTTTTTCATGCAGATCAGTAAGAAGACTCACCATATTTATAGTTAATTAATTTTGTGTTAGTAATACCCTTGATACTTTTCTCTGATTGGATGGCAATGCACATTTAATTAAGGTAGCATCTGATTGGTCAAAATCAGGTAAAAGCATACAATTCATATGAATTTATTGCACGCCTTTGCGATACGCATATATTGCATGTGCCATTATCGCTGTGACAATATTTTTTTCGATTTATTGTGCAGCCCTAATACATATTTCAGTTTATTAGAGAATGTTTCCACGTTCCATCTCTGAGTTGCATTGTCTATCAAAACAGAATTTTCTTTTTTTTTTTGTCTTTTTGCAGATGCCATTCTCATTCCGAGCCCTTTCTATGGCGCTATTACTGAGGGCGTGCAGTTGTATAGCGATGTCAAGTTGTTTCATGTTCCTCTCGACTGTGAGGTAAAAACATACGTCTTGGATTTATTAGCTTCATATAAACAGTAGACATACAGTGGACCCCCGAATATTTGGGGTACAGCATTTGCAAATTCACCTATTCAAATATTAGCCCCAACACGATCCACCACTTGTGTACCTTGCATTTTTTTCCCATTGCAGTTGCAAGGGAGCATCAATTATTCACAAATGTTCCCTCTTCGCAGTTAGGCTCCGTCCCTACCCTTGCAAACATCGGGGTCCCTTGTACTGCCTTGATCATTTACATTCAGTAGCACTCTTTGTCGTGTTGTGCTTTAGCTTATGGTGCATGAGTCGATGTTACTCAGCAAGCTTTCTCTTAGTGTTGAGACCTGCATTCTTATTTTGAAAAACTTTTATAGGATAGTGACAAAGATGGTCGACTTTTTCACCTCACCGTGAGCAAACTGGAGGAAGGTATACAAAGGGCAAAGCAAGAGGTAATCCATGCATGTGTCAATATATCTGAAAAGTAAAATAAATTCTTGAAGTTCTGAAAGCAGTTAAAAAAAAATCTCCCGAGATCCTGTTTCATTGATGAGCACCTGTTCATTTTTGAAATAGGGGGCGAACATTCGAGCTATTATACTGGTGAACCCCCACAATCCTCTTGCTGACGTCTACACCCCAAAGGAGGTGCTTTCCTTCTTGGAGTTTGCCAAAAGGTGTGTTTTGCCCCTCTGTTAACACATGCTGTGGTAAAGCATAACGTAGCATGTAACCAAATATAATGTACAGCGGATATAGAAAGTCAACACACCCTTGCGGAAATGCCAGGTTTTTGTGATTTATTTAATATTTATTATTATTATTATTTTTTTTTTTTAACAAAACTTTTTTTCAACCAATAATGCGACCGACACAGACATAATTGTTGGGACCTACCTGTTTATGAAAGAATAACACAGTGGTCCCAGAAATAAATTGAATCTAACAAAATAAATAAACAAGCCTGGACAAAAAGGATGGTACCCTTAACTTATTTTGGTGATCTCACTTTAAGTCTAATCAACTTTCAATGAGGTTTCTGTATTTCTCAACAGATATTTTGGCCATGCTTCATAAGCAAACTGCTTCAGTTGGCTCAGGTTTGAAGGGTGCTTTCTCCAGATGGCATGTTTCGTCTATATTCGTCCTGCATGTCATTAAAAAAAATATATATATTATGTAGTGATAGACAGATATGTTTTTTTCGAGGGCAATACCGCTACAGATTATTAGTAGTCAAGGAGGCCAATAACCGATATTTCACGCCAATATTCATTTGCAGTAAAATAGAAAAAACAACAACTGTCTTTTAAATTATATTGACAGATTTGTTTAAAAAAAATTATAGCAAAAATTGCAGGGAGCTTCCATGGTCATTAGCATGTGTTAAGATAAATAAAAAAAAATAATATGGTAAATAAAAATATAAAAGCAAGTAAATAGAGTACTAACGATTTTTACTGTAATTAGTTTTCTAAAATTTCAACTTTATTTATTTATTTATTTATATTAAAAAGTGATCCATAAATGAAAAGTTCCCTGCATCTCACTGAGTGACAACTGCATGTGAATTCAGCTCATTTGGGGTTTTTGTTAGGCTTCGTAAAACGTTTCAAAAGAGCTTCGCAGTGAAAAATTGTCTGAATATGTTCCAAATGTGCTTACGACAAATAAAAACTGTCTGTGAACATCTTACAAGTCCTGATGAAAACCCCAAATTCGCTATGTTCGCAAGTATTCACTGCTCGGTGAGATACCAGCTTTATGATTTAAAAAAATGGCCGATGCAGATATTTGGCAAGATGCTAAATATCGGTACCGATAATCTCCCCGGCCGATAATCGGTCTATTCCTAATATAAGGCCAACTCATGTTTCAGTGCAGTATAAGACTTAATGCAAGTTCAACAAAGCCATGTCTGCCAACTAGTGCTGAATGGTTATATTACAACTTAAAATCTTACAGTAGAATGCCACTATTGCAGGGGGTAGGAAAAATCTGTGTATAATTGAGAGCCACTGAAATGCATTGGAACGAAAAAACAGATTAAAAAAAATCTACAGAAAATACTTTTTCTTTTCATTTTACTTTCTGCTTAGTCCCTATAAGTCGGTAGTCGACAGCGAGCAACTCGCATGTTATGTTTGGCAAAGTTTTCATGCCTGATGTGATGCTAATCAGAAGACACATTGGTTGAACACGTCCTTATGGTTTTCTAAGGGTTGCCCTTTTGTCCAGGCCTGTTTTATGAATTTATTTTAAAAAAATAATTATGTTGGAATTAGGTTAGGTGGTATAGAAGATGGATGGATGCATGGACGGAGAGAAGATTACACAACTTGACATTTCATGTAATCCTCCTGGTTTGCAGTCCTGCAGCTTGCCAAAACATCATATATAGCTCTTGACATTTTACGGTTGAGAGCCTCTTGTCATATGACAAGTGTTCTTTATGGTGTTTTAACAGCCTTCTTTAGAATCTGCATATTGTCAAGTGCAGCACTGTGATCAGGAAGGCCCTAAATTGCTGTTTTGTAAATGGTTCTAGTAGCAGAATAGCCACTGCGGACCTTCACCGTTTCTCAGCTGCTGTAACCTTAATTTACAGTTATACATTTTGCTCTACATATGTTATGTTGCGCTAAATATATCTGTCTGTTATTTCAGAAATGACCTCCATGTCATCATTGATGAAGTGTACATGCTGACAGTGTTTGATGAATCAGTAACATTTCACAGTGTCCTCAGTCTGGAAAGGTACAGCGTTAACCTATCCTCTTATTACTCATGTACACCCTCTATCATGATAATTATGGCTGAAGATCGCCTCTTAACTGCTAATGATGTGCCCTTATTTCAGTTTGCCCGACCCACAGAGGACACATATAATGTGGGGGCTGACCAAGGTACGTGCTGCGCTGTACCGCATTATGTGTGGGACTTTTTTTTTTTTTTTATGGCTCCTGAAAGAGCTGTAAATTCTCAGCTTTTCCTTGCACAAGATTTGCTGTTAGCGCTGTTTCACTTGTTGACTTCATCTTGCCCTTCCCAGGACTTTGCAATGGCTGGAAACAGAATAGGGACTCTTTATACTGAGAACCAAGACCTTGTGGAGGCTTTGGCTAAATTGGGCTCATTCCATGGTATCTCTGGGACAACTCAGCACCAGGTTGCACAACTTCTTCAAGACAGAGGTATACTTCAATGCCTGGTAGAAAAGATGCTGTTGTAGTTTTAACCTAAATGTTACTTGGCTGCATTGGAAGATTATCCTTTATTGCACAAAACATGGTAATTTTGTGTGACCTTCCAGGAGACATTAAGAAAATGTTACTTTGTTTTCCTTTTAAATTGCTTGTATGAGAGTCAAGCTTTTGAGTTTGAACCATAGCTAACTTTTTTTTTTTTTTTTTCAGGACAGCACACACTTATTTGTTTAGATAGCTAACTACCTCACAAATATGCTAATAACTTAAATAATATTTTGACGTAGAAATAATGTACTACATAGTAGGGCTGCACGATATTGGAAAAACATGCGATATGCGATATACTTGCTGAACATAGCGATATCGATATTATTGCGATATTTAACATGTACCTAAAGAAATTTCATTTTTATTACCTAATGAAAGAAAAACATTTTTCATGTGGTAAAATAAGCAACCTTAATGTAATCTTAGTTAATTAATTGTAATTATGTCTTGATAATTTTCAACTATTGAATGGCGATGCACATTTTAGTTAGCATCATATAAAAAGCATAAAATTCCATATAAAACTTATTGCATGCCTTTGCGATATGCATATTGCAAGGGCCAATATCGCGATATAGATATTTTTTCGATATATTGTGCAGCCCTACTACATAGACTTAAATTCATTTTATAAAGCACCAATTATACGAATATGACTTAACATTTAGAATACATTTGCTTCAGCCTTTTTGCCGATGCAGCATGCGAATGCAGGCTTCTTCGATGGCAAGGGTGTCTCTGATCATGAGTCAAGTCTGTCATGGGTGATCAGATGCATTTGAAATCTTCTAAATTAACGCGAGTACAGTGGAAAACAGACTTTACCAAACTAAAGAGTCACTTTATTGAGTGGCGCTTTCTTTGTAAAATTGGTAATTCTGTGGACTGTGGAAGATCAGCTTGTATAGTTCAGATCAAAATGTGTGCTTTTAAATTCTTCTGAGGGAAGTTTTTGTTTGTGCTGCAAATCATGCTGCACAAATATTTGTCACACAATGTACACTACTGCTGTGAAGCTAATGATGCTTCACGCTGTCATGTTGTAGAGTGGATAAGCAAGGAGTTTTTGCCTGAGAACAGACGCAGATTGAGAGCCGCTCACTCCTACCTGACAAATGAGTTGCAGACAATGGACATTGACTACCTGGACAGGCCTGCTGCTTTGTATGTCTGGGCTGACTTCAGGAAGGTAACTTGACCAAGGTCACATTGTGATGCTGGGGTTGATAATCAAATGCTAATTTGTGCAGAGGTAATTGCATTGCAAGGGGCAAGTCATTGTCATTAAAATCGTTGTATTTGCGAGGTCTGATGTCACTTTCTTGTCTGTTTTTCTAGTTTCTCAGAGCCCCATCATTTGAGGAGGAGTTGTGGATGTGGCAGTGCTTCCTCAAACACAAAGTTGTATTGAGTTGCGGGCAAGCCTTCTCCTGCTGTATACCTGGCTGGTTTCGCATCGTATTTTCCAACCATCAGCACCACCTTCAACTTGGTCTGTCATTAGCTATACAGTTGTATTTTATTTTTTTATTTTTTTGTAGAAGTGAACCACCACTGTTCGTAGGGAATGGGGACCAAGCCCAGTAGCATCCTATAATGTAATAATTTCCTGAAAATGGAAACATGCTTGTAAATGTACACAAATGTAAATGCACTTAATTTGATCAAAAATGTAACAAAATTCAATAATGTAATAATTTCACCAATAATGTAATACAAAATCTGACTGATGTTGTAATAAGTCTTTGAGACAGAGCAGTTCCAATCAAGTGGGTGGAGCTTACTATGATTACTGTAACTCTGTCGAGTTGGTTTAACGCTAAATATTCAAATCACTCCAACACTCACCTCTATTTAAATCAGAGTGTTAAAAATACACTTTGAGGACTAAAACATTTAACACCAAAATTTTAATTTTTTTTTTGCTGTAAATGTTTGTAACAGTGTTAGATTCTCAAAACACAAAATGTAGAACTTTGAACTGAAACTAAGCATGTATATTACATTATCTGTCAAGTTATACATTCAGTTTTGAGAAAGAAGAGCCACGTGAAAATATAATCAATCCCAAATAATGTGATAAAGTATTACATTTTCATAAAGTTATTAAAAAATCAGTCAGAATTCTTTTTCTTACATTACTGGCGAAAATAATTTTTAATCAAGATAAGTGCAAATTTGTTTACATTATCAGGTGTTATTACATTAGAAGGTGCTATAAACCCAGCCACGAATAGTGAACAGCAAGTAAGGGATTGAAAAAAAAAAAAAAAAAGGGGTTATATTTGCTTGTCGATGCCACAGGATGGTGCCAAAGTACTACTTATGTCTAAATGCAGCTCATCAACTCACTTCAACATAATTCTTTGGCACCAAAATGCCACCAGATGGAGGCTAATCGATACATTTACTGCTTTGGGCTAAGCACTAAAACAAGGAAAAAACAACTGAATGCTGAACTGTGAATATTTCATAACTGTTCAGTTATTAGCATTGCAGTGTAGCTAACAATGCAACATTACATTAATACAAGGTTATCAATTTACTGTCAAATTTACTTGCGCTGTGTACATTTTAGTATAGGATGTATTCTACAGGTGAAGAAATGTATTTCTTCAAAAAAGGCATACCTTTTTTGCTCAAGAGATTTCTTGCTTCGCTACTGAAAAATATGCGAGAGAAGCTACCCATGGGAGTCGCCCCTGTCAAGTTTATATCTTAAGCTTTAAGGCTGAAGGAGTTCCTGGTGAAAATGTATGAAATGAGCACTCAAACGTTTAACTGTGAGCTAAATGAGTGAATAGCTTTGGTGTTACTTAATTTCATATTACTTTGATCTCAGTTTCTGTGCTAACTGAATACTAATTTCTGACTCGTTGTGTGTTGTATTTGTTGATATTGTTTTAGGACTGAAAAGAATCAGAGAGGCCTTAAAAGAAATCAAAGAAAGCAGTATCAACAGGGATTCCCCCATTGTCAAAGAAGCCAGTGAGGAGAGCAAGAGACCAGTGAAAGAGGACAGTGCACCTTCAGACAATGCCACAATTGAAAATTCAACATCATCCCCCCAGAGCAAGTCATCAGACCAGCTGAAGGAGAAGGCGATTTCTGTTCCTGATACAAGCTCGCTGGGCCCTGATGAGTTTCTGTTGCTGGACTGCCAAGCCTCTCAGCCTGCAGAGAGCTTGGACTCGCTGATTGGTACGCTCAAGCATCAAATCCGCTCCTCTGATTGGCTGGAAAAGAACACGCCAGAACGGTCTGCTGGGGAGGACCCAGAGATTCTTGATGTGTTTAAAGCCCTGTTGGCACGAGCCAGAAAGTAAAGTTATGGATGCACAGGCGAAGATGTAGCTGCCAAATTACAGCAGGCAGCACTTAAGAATCCCTCGTCACTTTATCTTTATGGCGCAAAGGCTCAACATGAAAACTCAACAGGAGGTAGTTGTTTTAGGCGCTCTAGTTGAGAGAAGGACAGGAAGAACTGGGTGGGTTTAAGACCAGACTTTATATCTTCAATGATGCCTTAAAGTTCAGTTTTGATGGGAGACTGATTTCACATTGCAATCCATCCATAGTTGTGATATTTGTAGCCTATGCTGAATTAAACACCAAATGTAATTAAACCAAAACAGCCAATTTTCATATATTAGTCTCATTTGTAATGTGAACCTGGTTGCATTTAAAGGAACAGTTCGGCTTTTTTGACATAAATCTCGATTTCATCCTCACCTCCAGTGTGTGTGATCAGCACTGACTTACCCCTGACAGTGTTCTGTGACACGAGTTCTGGTCCAACGCAGCAGATACGTCCACGTCAAAATTTAGCAGTAATAAATGTAATAATAATGCATATAAGTGTGGAGACTGGTGTCAAGTTATACTTTACAATTTTAAAAATGTGCAGAATTTCACAAGTTACTTCATGTTAAAGATTAGATAGTTCTAAATATGAAAAGAAAAATACACTGAGCTGTTACCATCTTGCAAATGCAATTATGCCATCTTGTGGCAGAAAAATAACCAAAACACAATTCAATGTCACACTTGTTTTTTACAATAGAGTACATCTTTTTAATTTTAACTGAATTTTATGAATTATTATGAAATAACTATCAGTGACTAAAAGATGCAGCCATATTTCTATTAGTTTAACATTTTTGTCCACATTTATATTAAGAATATGAAAACTTAGGGAAAAAAATAGTGAGGAATAAGCGGTCAAGAAAATGGATGGATGGATGATTACTACAACTCTTTGGTGGATTAGTGCAGTATTAGACACTGAAACATTAAACATAAGTAACAAGCCGTCCGCTTCTGTATTTCACCTTTTGACTTTCAACCCTATCTTAGTCATACTCCCAATAGCCACATAGAACTTTTAGCAAACGAACAACTATACCCTACCATCGGTAACTGCTATTCCCTGAACCTTTAAAGTTACTTCGGCTTATTCTAGAATAGGTAACAAGCCCGAGCGGGTTTAACAAATCCAGCTAAGATTATTTAGGTCTTAACAAGTGCAACCAATCATTTAGAGAAGGAGCCGCTGTAAAAAGAGTGATTTTATCCTTATTTCAGAGTTGTTACTCAAGAGGGGTTTTATTTGAAGCGAGACTGGGCTGACTCTCTAAAACTGGGGCGTTGAGAACCTAAACGAATCATTCTCGCAGCTGGCTTGAAGTGTTCCTGTCAACTCCTTTAGTTTTAACCACGTTGCTGCGGGTGGAGATAAAGGGGAGCTTTAACCCATTGCATGGAGAGCCGGCAATCTGATATCATCACCATTCAAGCAGTGACTTCAATAGAGTACCTATGAGGACTTAGTCCCCTTCTGCAGTTATAGCAGTTGACATAAAAAAATGTAGTGACTGATGCAAGACTAGAGAGACTCTCTCACAATCTCTGTTATAGTTCTTCAAAAAAAATAAAAACTTCTTGATGAGCTTGAGACCAGGTCTCCTCAGTTCTTCCACACCAAACTCATCCAAGCATGATGATCGCTTTGTGCATTTTGGCAGTCATTCCTGAATAGAAAAAGTCATTCTCTGCACTTTTCTCATACTGTTGGAAGCAAGGAATTTCTAAATGTTATTGGAAAATCAAAACTAAAAAATGCTGTGGTCTTTCCAAATTGTGGATTAATCAATTAAAAGACAACGGTATCCCGATGCTGTTTTCCATTTTGATACTGTATTTTGATATTTTGTCATCTCATCATGTAACTATAGAGGATTAAAAAAAACACCACATATACTGTATGCGTTTCAGATTTGATACCTTGTACAAAACTTAAACCTTGTGTGGTCTGTTGCAGTTCTGCCTCATGAATGGAAAGCAAAGAGGGTGACAGTTGAATGACAAAGGGGAGCGATTTGTGGTAAACACTGAACAGTTGAGGGTGGTGGATTTTCTTACTGTTCTGTCACCAACCAAGTTTCTCTGTCTTTCACTTTCTATGAGTGCACAGCTTACTGACTTATTTTTTTCAATTTGTAAACTTTCTTTGAATGTGTTTAAAGTAATCACACAACCTTCTACTTCCTCAAATAGGCCTGCCACTTGCACTGTGTGATGGTGGGCCACAGAGATGTCACAGGAACATGCCACAACTGGGGGAGTTTCCACTTCAGTGTAGGCGGAGTATGATGAAGGGGTTGTTCTGGGGGATGAGCGCTGCAAAAGAAATTAATTTATGAATCAAAGTGTTGAATACTGTACAGTATAGGTACACTCGAGAAAGGCTGAGATGCTTTAATCTGTCTTTGAACAAAGGTAAGGAGTACATTTATCATCATTTGACATCATTATACAGAGTAGTATTTGATAAACAATGTAAAGTTTGAGAGTCTGTTAACCTGAAAATGTCACTTCTGTTTCCCCTCTCTTAGTGTACTGTAAACATGTGGTTGCCAGAATTAAACGACAAAATCAGTCGCTTCAGATTCTCGCAGTGTTGTGTGGGGTTTAGTGGTTGTCTGTGTGTGTCTTATGCCGTCTGGACACCATTCTGGTTAAAGGATGGTGGACTCTGGACTGAGTGGAATAACACAAAGGCTAACCATGACAAAGATGGTGTGATCTTCAATGGTGAGCATGAAGTCCCAAAGGTGTCCGATGGTTTTAAATATAAGGCAGTGTCAAACGTAAACATTTGTCTTTTGTGCTGAAAATAAGCAATACTACTAGTCAGGTTTAGGGAGTTACACCACATGCCAACAGAAGAGCCTTTTCTGAATAAGTAAACAAGTTTGAGCTTGCTCCTATTCTGAGAGATGCATTCTTTTTATCAACTGAAGCTTACATTTGGTGGAACCACTGAACCAGCTTGAGAGTAGTTGAAAACCTCACATTGATTTAGGTATTTTTTTTTTTTTTTTGTAAACTATTCAGTTGCAGTGGAGGATGTATTACCTAGTTCTGATTCCTCAAACATGTTCAGCTCCAAACAGTTCCACATTGATGCCACTAATTTGTGTTTTGAATACATGCCACATCTAATTAAACACTTAAAAAAGATAGACCAACCACAGCATTATAACCACTTAGACTATATGAAATGATACCTACTAAAAGCATTAGATCTTATATTCTGTTGTGCTATCTAATCTTAATTGTTCCACCTATATGCTGCTTGCATAGACAGATTAACATACATACATTAATTATGTATAAAAAAACAAACAACAAACAACAAATGTAGAGTGAACAACATTTACAGCAACAAAGCAAACTTTTTCTAGCAGACATTTGATGAAAGGTCCACTAAAAGTGACCTGTTTTTATTTTTGTGCCTGTTCTGATGCAGCTCTGGAAGCAGAGAGAGTTTTTGGGGCTCTGTCCTTCCTGTTGGCCTTGAGCACAGGGGCTCTCTCGCTGGTTTTCGCCCTCTGCTGGACATCGGAGACAGTGCGCTCCTACTCCAACACTCGCTCTCTGCTTATGGCAGGGCAGGCACTGTATCCCACCACCTTGTTGCTTCTCACAATGTCATCTACAGGTAATGGCATTACATGCCCAAGATTACTTTCATATGACTGAGTAACACTGTCGGAAATATGGGAACAATAGAGGTTAGTTTTTAACTAATGCACCCAAGTAATTGGGAAGTCGTAAAAAAAATAAAAAAAATAAATACAAATACGCTAATATGTTGTATGTGACCACACTAGTCTACTCTAAACATCTGATTAATATTAAATTTGTGGAATATGAGTTAAGCAGCAAATGCTGTATCAGAGGAACGCCATATTGCCACTTGCTGTTGACTGAAAATGACATCACAGTTGCTCAGGGCTCAGGTAACAAGTTCTCTCAGCTTCAGAAAACAGGTGAACCATGATTGGCTGTTGCGTGAGCGTTGAGCAATTTTGGTCATTTTCAGTTGAGAGCAAGTGGCAATGGCCTCCATATGAGGTTGACAAAAACAGGCTGGATTTTGCTGCACAACTCATATTCCACAAAGACAATATTAATCAGAATACTAAAATTTAATTTAAGCTAAGAGATATAGAACGTGGATAAATGTTGATATTTTGATTTTCTAAATACACAAGAGAACAAAAGTGATCTATCTGTTAGATCTGGTGGGACATTGTTGCTCTCTTGTTGTTGTGCACGTTTTAAATATAGCACTTTTTGAGCAAAGTCCTAAAAATAACTTTGTTTTCTGTTAACCTCCAAACAGACTTTGTTGTGTTGGTTTGGGTTAAATTCAAGAACACTTTAATATGCTGCATTTACATACCCTCAATGGGTAGTGTGTATTTAAATAGAATTTTTTCATTACCCTGTTCATTATCATAAAAAATATTTCGTAAACATCCAATGATAAGCCGTAAAGACATTCATTTTCGACCTCCTGATTTTTACTCGTTTTCCCCTTCATTGGCAGGTTTCTTCTTCCTACTCAGCTGGTCCATTTTCACCTATCAGCACTCTGAAGAAATCTACCAGGACTTGTCCATCCTAGGCTCCTCTTACTGGCTGGGGGCTTTAGGCTGGGTTCTGCTGTTAGTTGTGGAAATGATCATTTTCCTAGCTGAGCAAGCAATTGTACCAGACATCCTAGAAGACCTGGAGAAGGCAGTGGAGTCATGGAGGGTCACTTCTCGGCCGAGCCGTTGCTTCAGCGATGGTTGTCCTCACCCTGCATTCAGTGAGAATAAGCAAGCTTTCAAGAGGTACATGTCAGTACCTTGAATGGACCGCAAAGGAGAACACGAGTGCAATGAACATGAACATACACAGACTCAATGGGGAAGCCATCTTCCAAACAGATTTAGAAACACTAAAGCCTCAATTACTAAGGGTTTGTGCGTGCAAAAATGGGTATGAAAAGATTAACTCAGCACATAGTGTGAGTTTTCAAACCTGAGGTCAATTGAGTTGGCTAATTTTGCATCTTTAAATTGTCTCAAAAGCAAAAGCTAAAATTATGGTGCAATCATCTCCCTCAAAATTACTATTATTGAGGTGCGAGGTTTGTCCAGGATGTCATTCCAACTAAGCAAAATATTGTTAGACTTATGTTTTAGTATAGGGCAGTACTGTATAAGAACCAGCGTAACATGTCACTAATGCCATCTAGTGGTGAATGGTATTGCCATCTAGGGGAATGATAATACAATCCATCCATCCATCCATCCATCCATCCATCCATCCATTTTCTTAACCAGTTCCTCCTCACAAAGGTTGCGGGGGTGGAGCCTATCCCAGCTGGCTTCGGGCAGTAAGCGGGGTACACCCTGAACTGGTTGCCAGCCAATTGCAGGGCGCACAGAGACGAACAACCATCCACACTCACAAACAAACCTAGGGACAATTTCCGAGCCATGCATGTCTTTGGAATGTGGGAGGAGACCGGAGTACCCGGAGAAGACCCACGCAGGCATGGGGCGAACATGCAAACTCCACCCAGGAGGGCCGGAGCCTGGACTCAATCTTGCGTCTTCAGCACAGGGAGGCGGACGTGCTAACCAGTCATCCACCATGATATTACAAGTACATCTTTATTTTATACATATATATCCATCCATTTTCTTGCCCGCTTATTCCTCACAAGGGTCGCGGGGGGTGCTGGCGCCTATCTCAGCTGGCTCTGGGCAGTAGGCGGCGGACACCCTGGACTGGTTGCCAGCCAATCGCAGGGCATTTTTACATATATATGAAACTTAAAATTCCATTCCTTTAAACTTAATTTGCAGATGTTCTCCCAAATGTTCTATGGTGAAACGTACCAGCACTCCCCAAAGCACAAAAACCTCTTTTAATGCGGCTCCATCCACACTATTATACCTGTTGCCAACAGTGCATTCAGTCTGTTAGTGAGTACACATATCTTTTAACTTGTTAATTGGGATCTTTGGAAAAGATCACAATCATAGTACATCACATGCAACACCAAGAGCGTGCACAGTCTGTTAGAGTGAACACACAATTCGGCAGCTGCTTTTTGAGATCTTAGAAAACCAGGCTCTAAGTGGCAGCTTCTACAATTGGCTGGCGACCAGTCCAGTCATAGTTGAGCTCCAGTTACCCGCAACCTAAATGAGGACAAGCACGACAGAAAATGGATGATCAAGGTAAATGATCACTGTAAATTGATAAAAGAAATACAAGAGTAATTTGTTGAAAACTGGAATAATAAAACACTTTTTTTTTTTTTTACTTTGTAATCAATAATTGTGTGGGTGTTTGAGTTGGGCAAATTAGTGATTCTGATGCTGAAATAAACATACATAAATGTCCCTGCATAAAGACATTTGTTTTGCAAAGATACCCTTGAACTCAGTGTCATTAGTTTGCAAATACTTTCAATGGAGCAATATATTACTTCTCTTGAGAGCATGGCGAAAGAGTGTTTAGCACGTCTGCCACACATTTAAGAGCTTTTGGTTTTGAATCTCTGCTTCATGCTTACTGTGTGGAGGCATTTTGAGACCATGGACATTTATTGTTATTTTGACTGTTTGGTTAAGTCATGGGGACCGGGGTCATTGTGAATAATTATAATTTTGATGTCAGTTGCTTTTGCAGTTACTATGTCCCTTAGGATGATAATTTGTGATATTTTATCCACTCATAGTGTGCCTAGTCTACGCAAATTTCCTTATGATGATAATGTGGTCAATGCCTTATGATGAGTCGCTTGTATTTTATTTTGTCATATAGGATTATGCATTGCATTAGCAAGAGTTAATGAATGGCACTTTAGTCAGTACGTCGAGGTTCCTTAGGAGAGGTTTTCTCTCAGCCTGTCAAAGTTTCTTATCCCTACTCTTCCATGCAAACTTTCTTCCAATGCAAGCTGTTCTTCCATGTGTTCAAGGCTGCTTCCATTGCATCCAGCCCTGCTGTCTCAATCGAGGTTTCCCTCCATCCATCCCACTCATGGTTCTTAATCAAGGTTTCTCCGTCAAGTGCTTTTTTTTCGAGGCCATCTCAATCCATCCCTGCTCTGTTATTTCTTTGTATTTTTGTATATTTTCAACCGTGTTTTGTCTGCGTCTGGGTCCTAACATTTTTATTTTATCCAATTGGAATCCAACCATACACTAATGCCAAACAGTAAATTCTGTAGTGTAAATTGGATTCTATATAGAGTACATTTGACTCTATTCAGATAGGCACCATATAGTCTCAGTTTTAGAGTAAACTAAGATTTATACCAGGAAGAGAGTAAAAAAAAAAAAAAAAAATCTCACTCAAGGGTTGATGAATGAACTCATGACCTTCAGCTTGGAAGACTGCCACACTACCACCTGAGCTATGCCCCTCCTACTGTTTGCCAGAAGATCACAGACATCATTTTTGGTCTCGGAGGAAGATTCCATGCACTCATGGAATCAGCTGCAGCTGACATGAGCGATATTACTAGCAGAAAGCAGGAGCTGCGTGACTCAGGTAGTCGATCGGCTGTCCTCCAAAGCTGAAGACTGTGAGTTTGTTCCTACCTTGAGTCTCTTAGTTTGTATTCTTTTTTTACTCTCTTCCAAGTGTAAATATTACTCTAAAACCGAGTCTATTTGGTCCCACTTTAAATAGAATCATATTTACTCTACAGAATTTACTGTGTATGTTTTTCAGCGTGTATGCTGTAATAACTAGTGAAGTGTTATGTCCTTGATGTGGCCTTTTGCTCCTTTTATCACACATCTTTTTACCTCCTTTATTTATAGCACTACTTGGTGCCTATCTGAACACAACTATCTATAACTATCTGTATTGTGCATATCAGTAGCATAATTATATGCAGCAAAGATTAATGTGCCCCCACTCTTTAAGTGGTTCCACCACCTCTGCATGCATACTCTAGAAATATGGGGAGACAGTACTGTAAATTGAGAGGGTTGTGTTAGGCTTCTGTTTTTATATTTGTATTTTTTTTATTTATTTTTTTAAGAGCAGGCAAATCAGAGTTGCCAGTTAAAACAAAAATATTACCTCTTCAGCTCGAGCAACTGCCATTCACATGGTACTGAGGATCTATTGCATCTATTGTGTTTCAAACCTCAGTTTGACCCCTGATTATTTTTGTTCAGAGAAAGCAACCTTCTCAGCGAAATAAACAAAATCCTTTCAAAGCTTCCATTGGCCTGCTCGTTGTATCGGGTGTGACAATGCGTGTATCATCCAGTCATGAGTTGGAAGCGTGTTGCGAAAAGGTTGCAGCTGCCATGTGTTAGGCCCAGCAGATGACAGACTGCCTCCAAAGACGTTGCATTTAACGTTGTCTCACATTCCCATGAGGAGGGGTAGCACAGACTTTGGGCTGTTTATGCTTGTATTCTCAATGTGCCAAAGTGGGGAAAATTAAGAGGCACTGGCTTTGTTAATTGGGCGATAATCAGGTGATGTGCTGATTAAAAGGCAGTTCCGCCCTGTTGGACCCTGCTAATGAGTTTGTTATTAAATCCACAGAGGATTTTTGTCTCTTTTTCAATTTAGCAACGGGGGTAGCGTTTAATTGCTGTGTAAATGAGGCAAATGTCCTTGAGGGTCGTCCTGCATCAGCTCTCAAACTGCAAATAGAATCCCACCTAAACATAAAATATCCAATTCACTGTCGAGTGTACTTCTTGTGTCCAGCTGTGCCTCTCAGCATTTGCTGTTGTTTCAGGTCCGCCCACTCCTCTAAAAGAAAGCTCTTGAAATCTAATTTGGTATTTGAGAGAGCCGGAAAACCCACTTTACATCTAATGTAGAAGTACTTTTCAAATTGATTTTTTTTTTTTTTTTTAAAGCTTCAATTCATAAGGTTGTGTGTGACCCCTTGAATAAATTCCAATATCCAGCAACAAATATATTGACTACCTGATTTTGGAACAGGGTATTGTTTCAAAATATCTTCAAAAAAAGACGGCCTGAATCAAGCTACAGTGCAAAAACACATTGTCAGACATTTATGCACAGAGGAAATAAATGCTTGGGAATGCAACCGGAGAGATATGAGATTGCAGATGCTGATTGTTGAAGGGCATTTGCTAAACAGACATCAATCAGAGGACGTCTCCCTGCTTAAAGGCCACTGGCGCTTCCTGCAGGCAGCTGGCAGCATGTGTAGAACGCTTTTTCTCATCCACTACCCTTCCTATCAATTAGACTCAATATCCAACCATGTCCCAATAATTATGTTACATCACCACCCACAGGATGAAAGCATAATACTTGGCGTTCTGTTGCTGCACTGAGTTAAATAAATGTAGCCTACCTAGAAAACATTGTCAGATTTTACACATGCGTTTCAGTTTTAAGAGAGAGGAAGTGCCGCTGACTGAACAGTTTCCAATTTGGCCTGTTGGTGGTGCTAGTGTAACATTCAAATCTTACATTGTCATTTGGGCAAAGCACAGGATGTTTTGTCTGACGAGTAATGCAACATAAATCACTGCAGGTATACATATGTTTATGTTTTTTCTTTGTAAAGTAGTAAGAAGAGTTTAATAATTCAGTTCAAACATGTGCAACTTTTCTGATAGATTAGTACAATTGGGTAAAACAAAGTAAAACAAAAAACAAAACTGGGAACGTGCAGAATGACACAACAGCAGGGAAGTAGCAGACTCAAGAAGGGGAGGAGAAAGCAGAAAACAAAGGGTTGGAGAGAGGATTTTAGACAACATCGAATAGCTTCACACTGTCCCTGAAATCTGAACAGCATTGTGATGAACCTTCTACCTCTCTGCCTCTCTCCATCTCACTTGTCGTCATCCCTCTTTAGCCTAAAAACATTTGATATAGTCGAAATAAGAACATGCACCGCAATACTGTGTCCTTCACTGCATAAAGTGGACACTTTTATAGAAGTCAGGAATCTTGATGTGAACGGCCCCACAATCTTAGAAAAAGCCTAAAGAGGGAGGGAGGCGCTTATACATTGTGTCCTTCAGCCACGCGTTTTGCTAGGACTTCGGTTCATTTCGCCTGCGGAATCCTCAATGAGCCGTTGCTCTTTTGTGATGGACGCGCCACCCAGGCCTCCGCGCTGATTACATTTGTTCACCAGAACTGACATTGAAACGAGACCGACAGAAGGAAAAGGAGTTTCATTCTTATTCTGCACTTGAATTTGACTGAGAATGCACGTGTTTTTGCATTGCACAACTCGTTGCGCTGTTTTGTGTGTTAACATTGCTTTTGCGTCCTTGACTTATTATTGAATCATCACATATACTCTAATTTCCCACTGGGTCCTCTGCCCGTGTAAGTGGTGTCGTCTCGGACGTCTACGTCCAAACAATGAAGCTGTAGTCCCATTCGAGCCTCACTCTAGTCAACCTTGGCCAACTGTAGTAGTTCTATTTTCTTATCTATGTGTGACTAAGGAAATTAAATTACAAATATAATCACTTCCCGCCAGTTTCTTTAACAATGCGCGTCTGCTTTGCATATAGAGTGTACTTGCTTTGCAGACACAGTGTGAGGTTACTTATTGGCTTATTTACAATAATGGGTTCAGCTCCACGAGAATAGTCACATGTAACGTCTCTTAATGGTACGAGGAGGCAGAGCGAAGGAATACAAAAATCTATGCCTCTGCAATCTAGGGGACTTTACTAAGTCATATTTTAACAGATAATTTGGAAAATACACCATTACTTGCAACAAAATGTGATGCCAAGATGCCCAACGTATCGTATTAATCTTTTTAAAAGTACAATACGCTGGTATCCTTGACACGGAAGCGTGGAACTGCCAATGTGAAGTAAACGTTTTTGACGGGCAAACTTGTACGAACATATTTTCAAATACATTTGAATGTATATGAATATGCTCGAACGTACTTGCAAATGGAGGCGAAATGCCCAAACCATAGCATTTGTTCCATAATGCCACGGCGCAGGTTAAGAAACAAAAAACAAAAACTATTTTCATGAGCATTTGGTCTGCATTATACCAATATGTTCAAAAATTGAGTAAGTAAACATTGTTTATTCATAATTTTTATGGTTTTATTAAATCTGCAGTACATTATTTCGATTCATTTTTTCCCCCCATAACGCCATGGGCTATTGACTTGCATCAATCATGCACTGCATACCTGTGGCATTATTGGGGGATGCTATTTTCAGCATTCAGCCTACAAAACGTACTTGCAAATACTAAATATTGCAATTTTTTCTTGTTACACTACTTGCAAATATATGAATATACGTTCAAACATATTTCCGAGTACATTGGACTATATTTGAAAATGCATTGGAACGTATTTGTGAGTATGTTGAAACATATTTGCAAATATCTTCAAATGCAATAGCAAGTACAATGGAACACATTTGCAAGTACGTTCGAGCGTGCTTACAAATGCAAATTACATTATTATTATTAGGGATGGGCGAGTACCGATACCAGGTCTCGGTATCGAGCCGATACCAGCCTTTTTTCAAGTACTCGAGTACTCATGATGTAGACGAATACAAGCGACCGATGGCAGAGGGGGAAGACGTGAAGTGAGTCCTCCTTGCCTGTAACTGGCGCTAGCTTGCAGCAGTTTTTCACCAAAACCACCGGTTTGAAAATACTTCAAAATTATGTATCTTAAACTAAAAGAGCATTTTTGTGTTTTATTTTGAGCATTAAGACTATTGAAGAGTGACTGTGCTGTTTTTTTTTTTGTCAAAATTAAAGGAAATATATTTGTTTAAAAATGTTTTTTAGTGATTTTTTTTATTTGTCAAAATGTACTACTGGTATCGGCAGTTGGTATCGGTATCGGTGAGTACTGAGCGTCTGAGTATCGGTATCGGTTTGAAAAAAAGTGGTATCGAACATCCCTAATTATTATTATTATTATTTTTTAAATGTATTTGCACATTGTTACAATGTGTTTGCCAGACAAAAATGTTAACTCTACATTGGCAAGTCCATGCTTCCTTATCTGGAAAAGAGTCAATTTCAAAAGAAAACTCCCATATTAGGGATGGGTGAGGTATATCATGGTATTGGTACTCACAACAGCGCCCAATACCGGTGGCTGGTTTATGGCCAGGAACTAGAAATGAGAACAATAGAAAAGTGCCATTAACTTCATGAAATTTTAAGGAACAATGCTATATTGGGATATATATGGTAGGTCTTTCTTTAAAATTATCTGCCACTGTTTTGTGTGTAGGATATTTTATGTATCAAAAGTACTAGTGATATTGGTACTTGGTATCGGTGAATACTCAATAGTTGAGTACTCGTACTGGTATGGGTCTAAATAAAAAATTGGCATCGAACATCAAAACAAATCAAGTCAAGAAATTAGATACAATCCAATCCAGGCAGTTTCATGTTTCTCAACCGTTTTACCAAAGTTTGGCTCCCCATGCCAAGAGCCTTTTGTAGCTGCTTTTCTCTTCAGCTCAAATCAATTTTGCACACGATAGACCATCTGACTGAATAAACAATCCCCATCTCTCATCTCTTTCCTCTCACCATTGCTCCAGAAGGTCTTTCACTGAAAGGAAAGGGATGAAAATCGCTGCATATCAGAGTCACGTGGGAGCAAGCTGATAAAGCTTGAGTGGGTATGAATAGAAGAATAGTGGTTATAATGACACGCCACACTTCCTTCCTTCCCTTATTCCCTATTCAGGTCAGACTGTAAATACTTATGCAGAGTCTGTTATACTTGCCTGCATGAACTCATCTGCAAATGCAGAACTGTATCAATATCTCCAATATATATCAGGCCCTAAAGTGGATGGCAATTTATTTGTGTATGAAGTTGGAGCAACTTAGCACCCTTAAATGTTACATTCCTCATGTTTGCAAAGCCCTGTTTTCACCAGGCAGTGTGGTTTGATTCGGTTTGAATGATTTGCTGTGACAGAGCATGCCGTTGTAATGGTTTTGTACGTGACTACCATGCCTAAGCATTTAGTGTTTGGCTGAGGGTTTGTCCTGAGTGGTGTACCCCTTTGGACAGATGAACCCGTGCGTCATCCAACCCGTACACAGCAAAATCGCCAGTGTTCCATTAACACTGAGACTGTTAATCTAACACTAGAAAAGTGTTTACATGTGTCCACACCAATGAGTGTAAATCTGACACTTTTCAAAGTGTTACGTTTTCACACTTAACCAGTGTTACTCCAACACTGTGTAGTGTTACAAATATACACTGGTAAACACTGAGTACTGTTAAAAGTACTCTATACTAGTGTCAGTGTTAAACATTTCATTCTGCCAAAATACACTTAACGCTGAATGAATTGCACTAGTTAGTGTTGAAATTGTAACTCAAACTACACTTCACTCTGGTAAAAGGTACTTCATTTATATATCATCCCCCCCTACAAGGCCCTCAAAGCGCTTTTACATTTTGACTAATGACGACAAGGAATCAGGAGTAACTAGGGGTTCAGCATCTTGCTCAAAGATACTTTTATATATTCTCTCAACCCACACTCTTAGGGTTAGGAGGTGACCGCTCTAACACTGAGCTCCACCGCCCCAACAGCAACAATTGGATATATTGCTATTGAAATGTCGACAGCTCGCTGGAAAATTGGAAAATGAGGGTGTGGTCAATTTAACACGCCAGGTAGTGCTATTCAGGTTACACCCAACATCCATTCAATTTACTGTGACAGTGTCCGTTTTATCCTAAAAGTGTTAAAGTAACACTGTTTACTGCATATTTGATTGAACACTGGAAATTTTACACTGACCTATTTGCTGTGTAGACTTCTCAGATGAATACTGTAACATATGTGTAGGGAGGAGCAACTGCTGTCCATTAATGAGAGAGAACTGTCACTTCAGGTACAAGGGAAAAAAACAGACAACAGAAAATCCTTTCTGGGAAAAAAAACAAAACCTCACATTACTCTTCTTTTAATTGCTCTAATATTTGATTCTTCCTCAATCTACTCTTCTCAAACATCCATCCACTTTCTCCCTTAAGCATGCTCGGGCTAGAGCCTCTTCCTGACTGACTGAGAGGCGGGGATGTACTGATCGCCAGTCAATCGCAAGGCTTTTCTCAGACAATTACTTTTGTGTCTGCCTGAGAACACCGCCTCTGCCGTCATCCTCACAATCAACAGGTTCCACCGAGAGGCCGGACCACCGCAATAATGGCTCCCTGCTGAATTGTTTGTCATTGCCATGACTGGGTGATAAATACTCCACCACTTGGACTTTGTTTCTAATCGTAATTTCTCTATCAAACTTGGCTGTCTGCCGAATATAAACAACCTTCCTTACCTTATCTACCAACTAATCACTATCCCTCCCCTCCCATGAAAAATTACCTTGGGACTTTAGGCCAGTCACTCTAAATCAGCGTTTTCAACGTTTTTTGAGCCAAAACACACCACCAGCAGAAAATGTTGAAAAATTGAACTATCTAGCATATATTGGCAATATAAAGTCGTTCTCATCAAAGTGTCTTGAATAGACATCAAATAAACACAAACAGAAAAAGTATTTTATAATCATTCATATTACCGTATTTTCCGCACTATAAGGCGCACCGCATTATAAGGCGCACCTTCAATTAATGACATATTTGAAAACTTTTTCCATATATAAGGCGCTATAGTAGAGGCTGGGGTTACGTTATGCATCCATTAGATGGTGCTGCGCTAAAGGGAATGTCAACAAAACAGTCAGATAAGTCAGTCAAACTTTATGAATAGATTAGAAACCTGCTTTCTGACAACTCCATTCACTCCCAAAATGAATAAACAGCTGTTTTATTATTTTCTCTGAGGTAAAGTATTAGTATTAGCTAGCGATCCAATATGGCGGGTTCTTCTGCGCATGCGCGTCACCGATCGTGCAGGGTCACCGATAGCGTCTTGACAGCGAGACCTGTTGCGGCCCAATATTGATCCATATATAAGGCGCACCTGATTATAAGGTGCATGGTCAGCTTTTGAAAAAATTGAAGGCTTTTAGGTGCGCCTTACAGTCGTGAAAGTACGGTACGACTCACTGAGTGTGAAACCTGGGCCTGTTTGGATGACCACAGAGCTGAAACCTTGGCACGAATGGAAGAAAGACTCTTCCTAAACAGCTTTCAACCCAACCTGGTGTTACTTGTTTTAGCAGTTAAACTTGAAAAGCTCGCCCCACACAAATATGTCATGGAAAATGGAAGCAATGTCAAAATAGCTTTGTATGTCAGAATGGGGAACTCACTGGCTGCAGCCACCCAAAAACTGTCCAAAGGTAGATCAGCAGAGCTTAACTTTAAACCAAGATTTTGTTTCTGTTCAGCTAGTTCCTCCTGCTACTGTAATGTCCTTACCACCAACTGATGCTGAGCTATATCGGTCCCTAACCCAGTCAAGGCATTCAGTGTAGGCTGAAAAGAAACTAAATGACATCTCCTTAAGAGTTTTTAAATGTATGTTAAAATGAAGGGTGTTTCATTTGGAGATGACATTTTGAAGGTTACTGTGGCAACACTGGCCACGGCACAGTGGTTGAAAAAAAAAAAAAAAAAACCTCTCTAAATCAGCAATGAATCTGAGTGCCTTACTGTGTCCATTGTTCCTTTGTTTGAGCTCTGAACATCGACGGTGAACAAAAGGGCATGGCTGTCCTGGCATTTCTTATAATGAGTTTTTAGTTTAAACGACAACAATAAAAGGATCTACATGCAGAAGAGATCTTTTTGTGCTTGGCGGACATTTAAAACCATGTGCATTTCTCACTCCTTGACACATGCAGTAATAGAAGTGATTGTTCCTTCTACAAACAGTAGATGTTAATTGCAGCCACATTTTGCTCATTCCATAGATGGAGGGGGTCTGAAAAAGCAGGACTGACCAGCTAAGACTGTCCTGAACATGAACTGTTGTTGTTTTTTTTAATTCTTGTTGTTTAACAAATGTATAGATATAACCCAAATATTATGGTGTACATCATCCCATAAAAAAGTGAACATTTGAAATATTAAGTGTTTGTTTGCAAGCTACGATTCCTCAGCTGACAGACCTTCTGTGTAAATCTGCATCAGACAGTTTGGAAAAGAGGATGAATACTTGGTTAAACACCAGCCAAATGCAGTTTAGTGGGTTTTACTCGACTGGAAGTCCCTTAGCAACAGGAGGCCTGTTCTCCAATTAGGGGTATCGCCATTTAATTAAACACGGAATACACAGAAGAAGTGTACTGCTATTTTGATTAAAGACACTGGTCCTGATTCCCCAGTCTTCTTTAGTGGTCTTGAAACTGCACGGCTTACACTTTTAATTTCATTTGGTTGTCTACAAGTGGATCACCATCCATCTGGATTGCCTTCCCTGTTGTAGGTTTTGCTTTTGAGAAGGCTAAACATAATCCCACAGTGCATTCGCTTTAATTTTTGCAAGTTATTTAACTTTGGATGCTCATCATGCAACAGCAGTAGGAAATTTCCATTTATAAAAAGAGCTCCACAAATGGTACAAATAAATTTGCTTTAATTTGCTTTCCATATTGTTTAACAGCAGAGAAGAGTGGATATATGGAACCAGTAGGCAAAAATAAATCTGGTGCTATTAATGCAAGACTTGGAAATAATCAATGACACCCAAAATAAAATTGGTATTTGGAAAGCTAGACATGAATAATATTGTCATGGTGGGCGGTCAGTGGCTTGTGAAAGGGTGTTATTTGTGTGTCTCGGCACTCATTCAGAACTCCATCAGTCATGATGAGCTAACAACAAAAGTAGCAGAGACATACGCAGTCACACAAAGCCCATCACTCAACTCGGATGTCCCCTGGTTGGTGCTGTGTTATTACAGATCCGCTAATAAGAGGTAAAGTAGGCTGTGGTGGACACGAATCAACCACCTCTTTGGAATAATCATGATTTTCTACAAAGAACTGAAGTGAGAGCAAAAAGAAACAAGAGACTACAATGTCAACAGTAAGAGAGATTTAATTTGTTTGTTCTGGCAGGTAGCTTTGACAAATCGATCGGTGAGTCCACCTCTTAAAAGTTGTACACTACCAAATCATACATTGGATGTGCCCCCAAATCATGAGTACACAATTATCAGCAGGTTTACGTTTTTCCTGATATTTAGAAAGATCATGCAGAAATTTTATTGAAATGTACACTGAACACGCCCTGTCATGTTTCGGTTCTGTGGTTTTGGGGTTTTTATTTTATTTTGGGTATTTGTGTCCTTTGTCTGTGTCATCTGTGTTTTGTTACGTTGTCCTTGTGTCTTTCCCTTGTCTCGTCAAGCTTTACGTGATCCATCTGTCTTTGCCTGACCTTCCTCGTGTGTGTCAACCAATCAGTGCCCTCTGCCACTTGTGTCTTGCCCAGGTGTGTCTCATCATGTCAATTAGTGTTGATGTATTTCATCTCTTGCCGTTTGTTCAACTCATGTTGGTCCATTGTTTGTTTGTTGCTGTCATGTCCTTGTCAAGTTTCCCTTTTGTTCCTAGTTTCTGTAAAGTGCTTTGTGATAGCTAAGACTGTTTGAAACTTTAGTGAAGCCTAGTTATTTCCCAGTATTTATTTGCTCTTGTTTTGGACTTTGTTGAATTTGTTTTTGGGAAACTAGTACTGGGCGGCACGGTAGTCGAGTGGTTAGCACGTCCGCTTCCCAGTTCTGAGGTCTCCGGTTCGAGTCCAGGCTCGGACCTTCCTGGGTGGAGTTTGCATGTTCTCCCCGTGCCCGCGTGGGTCTTCTCCGGGTACTCCGGTCTCCTCCCACATTCCAAAGACATGCATGGCAGGTTAATTGGGCGCTCCGAATTGTCCCTAGGTGTGCGTGTGAGTGTGGATGGTTGTTCGTCTCTGTGTGCCCTGCGATTGGTTGGCAACCAGTCCAGGGTGTCCCCCGCCTACTGCCCAGAGCCAGCTGAGATAGGCGCCAGCAGCCCCCGCGACCCTTGTGAGGAATAAGCGGTCAAGAAAATGGATGGATGGATGGAAACTAGTACTTGGTTTGCCTTTTATTTTTGTTGAATTAATTTTTTTTTTTTTTTTTACACATTTCATCTCTGTTTTCCTGCGTTTGGGTCCTCAACCACAACAATTCCTGACCCCCCGTTCAAATAGCAAGTTTTTGTGATCAAGATAAGTCACTCGAAAGCCCCTTTTACAGGAGGCGTGTGCAACACACTCTGAGTTGTTTATAATTTATACATTTAATTTATACATGTCCATAGTCATGTACATTTCCATTATCATGGAAAATGGTTTCAAATGATTCGTTTTGCCTTCCCTGTTTTATATCACAAAAACCTGGCCTTTGAAAAGGGGTGTGTAGACTTTTTTTTTTTTTTTTTTTTTTTTTTTTTTTTTAAATCCACTCCACACGATGCTGACATTCTATTTCCTATGAGGAAGATGGTGATGCATCAGTGGTAATGTTTCATTGTCCATTTCTGCTGTTGGCATTCGTCTTTAAGCTGCAATGTGACTGAGCTGTCAGGTGGTCTTTTTAGCCTTCTAACTTTAAGAGTTGCATTTAGGAGGCTTGATCTTTGCGTCCCTTTCCTTGTCACAGCTTGCAATCAACCGAAAGCCCTTCCATGTTCTTCACTCTGAACTAAGCCTGTTATCCCCCTGCAACGGCTTCATACAAGATCACTGCTACGTATATACTTTGTCATTTTGCTCTTAAGTAGTCTTCTCTGTTTTATATAAATAAACCCGAAAGGAAGGATTCGAGGGTGGTTCATGGGCAGATACTGTAGATTGGGTTACTTTATATTAATTTGCCTAAGGAAGTGTTTAGTTTTGCTAGTTGTGCCGGACTAGAATTGCTGAACTTGGCATTGCAAATCATGCAGTTAGAACACTGACTCTCATCACTCAACTCAACTCTATATTTTTAGAGCACTGTAATACCACCACTGCTGTTTTCCAGAACTGTGCACTTCCGTTACTTAGCAATTCCCATCTTAGTCGATGCCCACCTTGCGGCAAGTGTACAATGACACAAAGCCTCGGATAAATACATGGATTGGGCACATGGTTAGGTCTGTTGATCGAGGCGAGTACATACGGTCCCTCTCATTCCGTGTATTTTTGCGAGGCTTCACGCCATAAAGCATTCGCCAAATATGCGTAAGCACGCGCCAAATCGCAAGTGCCCAGCTCTGCCGTTTTCTTAAGATGGATCCCAGGGGCAGCAGATATAATGAAAACACTAGAGGCCCTAGAATTGAGCCCTGTGGAACACCATACGTTCCGTTATACATGTGAATTCATATTACACGTATTCGTCCGCCCACTTCTTTTGCCCGTCATGGTTAGTATGAAGAGATTAAAATAATAAAGAAATCACACCATCACAACAGTCACAAGTTGACTATTGAGCGCACCAAATACCCGGCAGCACAGATAAGCCAAGTAATGCAGCATGATCACCTGCAGCATGGTCAAGTGGGGTGTGTCATCAGGAATCATATGAGTTGGGTGTGTGTCTTGACATCCGCCGAAGCCCGGAGACTGACTCAACGAACCACTGGGGTTCTATCAGTTTAAGAACCCATGATGGAGAAGAAGGCATACAGAACCACTAGTGGAAGCTTTGGCTGGTTGAGGACATGCAGAAGCCGCAATCTTGAACCAGGCGTCCTTAGTGAACTCCTTTCATTCACTTGTCTTGAGGCAACTACGTTTGGCTTCAGTAATTTCATCATAACTCAAATTATTTCCCGATTTGGACACATTTGTTTTTTTTTTAATCATCGCACATGCAGTTACAACAGTTTTAACCTAATACATGTTCATGCATACCAGCAGTGGTAAAACTTGGTTTAGACCTGATTTAATCTATTCTGCTGCTAATCTGCTTTCATGCCGATGGGGGCTCGGGGAATAAACTCAAAACTACAGGAGCGATAGTTAACATGACAGCAACAAGAAACAGACATGGACTGAAAATAACTGGGGGGACTGAATACAAACAAAAAACTGACCAGACAAGACAGACACGAGTGGGTGGTGGGGGGTGATTGGTAGACACAACGAAGAGGTCTGATGAGAAAATGTGAAAACTAACAAGCATACATGACAAAAACGGCACATGCTGCATCCTCATAGCACATACACAACTAAGTACAAACACACCCCCACACACAGTGTCACTGCAGTGTTGCTTAACAGCACAACAATCCGCTTATCAAATTCCTGACACTCCACTCTATACCACAATGGTGTATCCAAAAGTCATCCTCCCTATAAATCAAAATGTCCACGAGTTGATCAATAGCAAGTCAATTAGCAGGCAGCAGGAGATGAAGGTCTCAGGAGGTCATTGCTTGTTTGTTTCATCTGACAGTCTCATCAATGTCTACCACAAAGCGGGCTTTGTTATTTAGCAGAAGTGCACATATAGCCTACTTGACTAACATAGTGTACATCTTATTAATATCAACAAGAGTTGAATATTTTGTGATACTCCATCACTTTGCGATACCTTGATAAATTATATCTCAAATCAATTTGTACTTTGTCCCTTATAATGTGGATATGCCTACAAAACAGTTGTATTATGCTGTGCTTATTTGTCCCAAAACACACTCTGCATACCATATCAGATCAAACTTGATCATATGCAGCAAATATAAAACAGCCAGCCAGTCTCCACCTTTTCTTAACTCTTTTTGATACAAGCAAACGAGAAGGATTACGAACAAGTAATTGTCATTCATCCTAAAATTTCAATAAAATTGTTGTCTTGCTGTCTTCACTGCAAACACAAATGTTATTTATTTATTTATTTATTTATTTATTTATTTATTTTTAAATACCCACATACTCTTGCTTGGTCATAAAATGGAATGTCAACCTGGATTTTCAAATGATGCTATCTTTTCCTGAAAAGCTTACTTTTCACTTTCCCGCATAAAATCAGCACAAAACATGTTATTTAATGGGAAATGGGCATTAAAAAAAAAAAAAAAAACCATTACAAAGAGGCTGATTACATTTTGAAACTGGAAATAAAGTGTGAGGTGTTGTCTTTAATTACCAACAATTAAAAACAATTTAAGGTCATGTTAAAATTCAGTCACAGTAAGGTCATCCATCCATTTTTTTTTTTTTACAGCTCATGCTGTTCATGGTTCATGGGAAAGTTTGATTTTTAGTTAACCAACTTTTGGAATGTGGGAACAAGCCCTTCAAAATTCAAGCGAGCTCGAGGAGAACAAACTTCCAACCCCATGCAGAAAGATTGGAGCCGAGATTTAAACCTGTAAGGTCAAACATGTAAATTGCAGAAAACATACATTTTGCTTCATATTTTATGTCACATATGATTGAACATGGTCCATCTTCAAACAGACATGACATTTAAATGACATTTTAAAATGACATGAGGCCCCCATGTTCTTTAGCAAGATGCCTGGCCACCTTTTGGATGCTGTTACTGTATTTATTTGTTTGTTTGTTTATTTATTTATTTATTTATTTGCGTATCTATGTATTTATTTATTTATTTATTCATTCATTTATTCATTCATTTATTCATTCATTTATTCATTCATTTATTTATTTATTTATTTATTTATTTATTTATTTATTCATTTATTTATTTAATTGCTGTCCAATTTGTTATTTGCAACCGATTCCCTCACTGCCAACCAAACATTGCTTTGTAAGAATTCCTTTAAGGCAGGGGTGGCGAGATCCAGTCCTCGAAGGCCGCAGTCCTGCAGGTTTTGGATATTTCCCTTATTCAACACAGCTGATTCATGATCAGTTCATCAGCAAGCTCTGCAGAAGCCTGATAACGAGCCTGTTAATTGGAATCAGCTGGACTTTGAGTAGGGAAATCTATAAAACCTGCAGGACTCCGGCCCTCGAGGACCGCAGTTTTCCACCCCTGCTTTAAGGCCTGAACTAATGATTATTTTAATAAATAAATAATAATAAATAATTAATTGTCAATTATTTTGTCAATTAATTGATTAATCATATTAAAAATACTTTATTTCAAATTTACAGTGCAAAATTGCATAAACAAAAGGTAATTATGATTCAGTTTTCAGTTATTTTGAATCAAAACATGTCAGAAAAGACAAAAAATATTGTTTTCCAAAGTAAAGCAAATTTTTTATTTTGATTCAACAAAATGTCCGATATCATGAAGGAATACAGAAATTGGATAATATTTATAGTTGAGAAGATAAAATTCCGAGCATTTGGACAATTTTAAGTTGAAAAAGTATGTAAACGATTCATTGATTATCAAAAATAATCAATTAATTTGATAATACAGTAGATTTTCAGTAGAACTCCTTGCACAGTAAACCCCTTGCAAATTGTTCATGTTTTTTCCATTCTTTATTTGCGTATAATTTGTTGTTTGGTGGGCTTGAAAAGTTGTTTGTCTGCAGCCCAAACTGCACATGTGTAAACCACTGTGGCTCTGACCTTGTTTTTTCTCCCCCTTCAGCTGCTTGCATCAGGTGGCAAGAGTTGACTGTTGGGATCATGTCAAGGAAAGGGTATAAATACAAGCCACAGAAGTAAAGACAACATCAATTCCAGACTATGGAGCTTTGACTCCAGGTAACAGATGCCTCAAGCTGTGAAAGACAAACACATGCAGCAGTGTGTTTAGGCCTATAGCTCCAGGGCTTCCCTTGTGCCCCCATTACAGAGAGGAGCCCCAGGGGACTGACGCCAGCTGAGATCGAAAAACAAGGTAAGAGCCCAGCTGAATCTCTTGCGCACAGGCTCAGCTGTTTATCTCAAAAGAGAATTCAGTATGAGAAGTAAATAAAGGGCTCCAAAATGAAGGCGCTTTCCAGGGAGCACACCGAAAGTTGGTTAGACAGGAGATGCTGCAGGAAGAGTGCCATTGGCATAATGTGGTAAGACTAAATATTCAGCACTGTTTTGACCAGCTTGCTTTCATATCTGATGCGTCAACAGAATGTAGCTACAATAAGATAAACACGGTGATGTTTTCAGTGTCATTGATCTTGTCTGTACACATCATATGAACATTTTTTTTGCTGAATTATGAGCCATTAAACTGAACAATGCTGTGTTTGCAATAATTCATGGTGGTCTGTATTCAGTGCGATGGCTTCTTGTTTTCTTTTCCTTTTTACCTCCCTACTCAATATCGATATATTGTGAAATAAGTTTAACTGTCTTCAATTTTCCCCCTGCCTTCACAAAGCCAGTTTATGGCTCCCGGGGCTCTGATCCTGTCTCCAGCTTAGAAAATGACAAATATAAATGATTGACAATCTTGCAGGGATAAGAGGACCGATTTAGCAAGTTCTCTCTGTCAAAGAAATACAGTCTCATAGGCTGCCAGAGCAGGGAGATTGGAGATGAGAGAAATGAAGATTTTGGCGCTCTATCGATCAGACAGTGTTTGTTCATATGCTGGTGTAACACAGTGCTGCAGGTCAGTCTTCACTACCCTGTTCAGTGGATTTAGGGTATGTCACGTAAAATGTTAGGCTCCAAGTTAAAAGACCCTAAGAAGTCATTGAAACCTTAAAATCATTTTTCTGTATCCTTAAATCTATGTCTCATATAGGCACTTTTCTTCCCACACTTTGTGGCTGTGCAGATCATTTACCCATAGTGTTTGAATGCAATCTTATCTCAGTCCCCTCCTCATTCTATCCATTCCCCTCTCCTAGGCTTAACTCCAATCATGACGGAGGAAAGCCTGGAGACAGATGGCCCCAGATCATCCATGCCGGCTGAGCTCCACCATCCCTACTCTAAGTATTCTCAGTGGAAGTTTAAACTGTTTAGAGTGAAGTCCTTGGAGAAGGCCCCTATGTCCAGTGAGACAGAGCCTGAGAAGGAAGCAATGTCAAGGAACAGGTGTGCAGCTCCAAATATACAGTTGGATAAAGGTTTGACTACGGGTAGTGTTATGAAATTGTGCCTCCAAGCAAAAAGCCAAGAAGTTGTTGAACCTGCTCATAGCATGGATTTGAAGCTAGCAGAAATTGACAACCACATAAACCACCTCAGGTGATCATTAATTTTAAACCCTTTCTTGATATTATGCTATCTTTGATCTTTCAACAGTACTAATTGTTGTTTTCTTTTGAAGATGTCTGTGTCGTCTTTGTGGAAACCTGTTAAGGAAAATCAGTGGCCCAATCCATGATGTTCATGCAGTTCTGGATAGTGACAGCAAGAATTCCCTACGCAAAATGGGCTGCACATTAACAAAATGGCCAGAGGTCATCAACAAAGTCTTTAAAGTGGATGTGACGGAAGATACAGAATCTGTCCACCCTCTTTCCTTCTGCCACCGCTGCTGGTTGACTGCCATACGGGGAGGGGGTGTCTGCAATTTTTCCAAGACAAAAGTTCCTGAATGGAAACCTCACCGTGCCAATTGCCACCTGTGCTCACCCAAGAAACAATTACTCCACAAGACTGGCAGAAAGCGGAGAAAATCCACCCCTAAGTTCCAAAGCTTAGCGAAAAGAACCAGGTTGGATCACAACCACATCACTGTCAGTGGGGAGAGTCAAATTCTGAGACCATTTGGCGGCCACATTCCTGGTGCTGTCCTTAAGACATGCAGTGTCCAAAGGGAGCACTGGGTGAGGACCATCACACACTGTCAGAACGAACACCTGAGTAGCAAGCTTATCGCTGAGAATTTCCCTGTTGACTTCCTCTGTTCTTTCACTTGCACGGTGTGTGACCATCTGCTCTCTGACCCAGTTCAAGCCCCCTGCGGGCACCTCTTCTGCCACAACTGCATTACAAAATACAAAAACTTTATAGGGCCTCTCTGTCCTGTCTGCAATTTACCCTGTTCCTGCGATGACCTCATTCCTCCTGCCCAAACTTTTCTGTTAGTCCTGCATTCTCTGCTTTTGCTCTGCCCAAGAGATGGCTGCGGTCAGCGAGTGAGACTAGACTCATTTAAAGCTCACTGTATGAGCCATGATGTGGAAGAGCAAGATGCAAGACAGCAATCATCACAACTTGACAACTACCTGATAACCAATAAAGGGGGGAGGCCTCGGCAGCACTTGCTATCCCTCACGCGGCGTGCCCAGAAGCATCGACTGAGGGATCTGAAGAACCAGGTGAGGCTGTTTGCAGATAAAGAGGAAGGTGGCGACCTGAAGTCTGTGTGTCTGACGCTGTATCTGCTGGCACTGCGATCTGCCAATGAACACCGGATGGCAGATGAGCTGGAGGTCACGATGCAAGGTAAGCGACTATGAATCAGTCTGCTGTTCAATCCGTGTACACCCCCTTAGCACCCAAAGACAGACACAAACAAATTAATTAGAGCTCATTAATTTCCACCATAGTCTGAGGGCTGCACTCATCCTTTAATTAACAATGAGTTGAAAAGTTCGCTATTTAAGATTTGAAGATTTTCTGTGCTTTTGATTGGAAAGCTTTTCATGCTTGTCCATCTGCGTCTATTAAACTGCCATTGTTGACCCTTCCTGATTTTCTTGAGCTTTCACTACCTTTCTCTCTGACTGCCAGACTTTCATTTTCACACCCCCTTTGATATAGGATAACAACTCATGTGAAGGGCCTGTTAGAATCAGAACAACATCGCAGCTCTTGTATCTATCTGCAAATGACACAGATAGCACCAATGTCCCCATTTGGGAATTGAAACCAGCTGTTGTCTGTTTTCATCTGTAGCTAATACATCTCATCTTTTCAGCCGCTTTATTGTTTCACCCTCTAGCCCATTATGACATTTAGAAATAAGGAAATATTACATTGTTCATCCAAGTATTTGTGCGCTCTCGCTGTGTTTTGGTAGGAATGACACCACATTTCAATGAGAAAAAGTTTGTCTCTGCAGCTCTTTTTAAAGTTTGAGCTTCACAGTTTGGTGCTGAATAATTCTCTTAGTATTCCTTTCTCTTGTCCTTTGTTTTTTCCATTTTATTTTGCTACTTTCTGTTTGACTAAAACTTTTTAATTTGTCCCAATCTGCAGGCAGAGGCTTTGCTTTGCATCCAGCTGTGTGTTTGGCCATCCGGGTCAACACGTTCCTGAGCTGCAGCCAATATCACAAAGTGTACCGGACTGTCAAAGCCACCAGCGGCCGCCAGATCTTTCAGCCCTTACACACTTTGCGAGCTGCGGAGAAAGAGCTTCTCCCTGGCTTTCACCAGTTTGAATGGCAGCCAGCTCTCAAGAACGTGTCTTCATCTTGCAATGTCGGCATCATAAACGGGCTCTCTGGATGGACTTCCTCTTTGGATGACTCACCATCTGACACCATCACACGACGATTCCGCTATGATGTGGCTCTGGTGTCAGCAATAAAGGATCTGGAGGAGGACATTGTGGAGGGGTTGAGAAAAAGAGGGTTGGAAGACAGTGCCTGTACCCTAGGCTTCAGTGTTCTGATCAAAGAATCTTGTGACGGAATGGGAGATGTCAGTGAAAAGCACGGCGGAGGGCCAGTTGTTCCTGAGAAAGTTGTTCGTTTCTCTTTCACCGTTATGTCTATTTCTGTCTTGCTTGGTGACGATAATAAGCAGGAGGTGACAATCTTCACTGAGCCAAAGCCAAACTCTGAGTTGTCCTGTAAGCCCCTCTGTCTGATGTTCGTGGACGAAGCTGACCACGAGGCGCTCACAGCTGTCTTGGCGCCCATGGTTGCAGAGCGTAACGCAATGAAGGAGAGCAGGCTCATTCTGTCCATAGCTGGGCTGCCTCGATCTTTCCGCTTCCACTTTAGAGGCTCGGGATATGATGAAAAGATGGTACGTGAATTAGAGGGCTTGGAAGCCTCCGGATCCACTTATGTCTGTACACTGTGTGACTCCAGTCGAGTGGAGGCCTCGGAAAATATAGTTCTCCACTCCGTCACCCGCAGCCATGATGAGAACCTGGCACGTTATGAAATCTGGCGAACCAACCCATTTTCGGAGTCTGTAGAGGAACTGCGGGACAGAGTCAAAGGTGTCTCTGCCAAGCCCTTCATGGAGACCCAATCCACACTTGATGCGTTACACTGTGACATTGGAAATGCCACTGAGTTCTACAAAATTTTCCAGGATGAAATAGGGGAGGTATACCGAAAAGAAAATCCCAGCCGGGAGGAACGGCGCAGCTGGCGGGCAGCCCTAGATAAAGAACTGAGGCAGAAGCTGAAGCTCAAGCCTGTGATGAGGATGAATGGCAACTATGCGCGTAAGCTAATGACCATGGAGGCTGTGCAAGTGGTGTGTGAGCTGGTGCCCTCAGAGGAGAGGAGGGAAGCCCTGAGGGAGCTGATGAGGCTGTACCTCCAGATGAAGCCGGTGTGGCGCTCCACCTGCCCAGCCAAGGAGTGTCCTGACCAGCTCTGCCGCTACACCTTTAACTCCCAGAGTTTCGCTGACCTCATTTCCACAACCTTCAAATACAGGTACAAGGGCAAGATAACCAATTACCTGCACAAGACCCTGGCACATGTCCCTGAAATAATAGAGCGAGATGGCTCTATCGGTGCTTGGGCCAGTGAGGGGAATGAGTCAGCAAACAAACTGTTCCGGCGTTTCCGAAAGATGAATGCACGTCAGTCAAAAGTTTTTGAGCTTGAGGATGTCTTGAAACATCACTGGCTCTACACATCAAAGTACTTGCAGAAGTTCATGGAGGCTCATAAGTACTCAGCAAAAGCCCTGCAAGCAACCATTGACACAACAGATATCCAGGACAGTGAAAGTATCTCCCAACAATTCATTGATTTTTGATTTTTTTTTTTTTTTGTGTGTGAAATTAAGACGAAAGATTTGATTGACGAAAGCGGAAGTCACCCCCCACAAAATTTCTTCACAATATGTTCTATGTGCCCACACTAATCTAAACACGATTAATATTGTGTTTGTGGAATAGGAATAATGCAGCAAAATCCACCCGTTTTGATCCATCTCAGGGGTCATTCAACTGCAAGTGACAAAATGGCTGACCCCTGAGATGGATAAAAACGGGTGGATTTTGCTGCTTAATTTAAATCCCACAAATGCAATATTAAACAAAATGTCGTGTTTAGACTAGTGGAGACACATAGAGTATAATATTGTAAATAATATTTTTGGGCCGTCTTCCTCTTTAATGTTCAAAGCTGTTAATACAATATGTACTAAAACAAATAGTTGACAATGAATGGAATTATTTCACAATCCATTTTGTTTTATGTAGTTTTTCTTTTAAAACCTTATTCTGGTAATAACTCTTTTTTTTTCTGGCTTTTATTAATGTTGGACTTCACAGACCAGCAATGTTTAGACTGAATGGCTGTTTGGATTGTTTTTGTGGAGGAATGGGCCATATGTATTTTTTTTTCTCCTCCTTTGCGTGAAATATGGCTTAGTTCATTGTATTGCAAGGATGTGACATTTTTATGAATTTATCGAGTGGATATTTATGGAAGTAGATGAAAATGGTGCAAGTTATAGTGGGCAAAATGTGTTAAGATGACCATATATGTGGCCACCATATTTCGATATCATTTTGAATGGGGAAAATGCAATCACAGAGTTTAATGCTCTTTGTTTCATGACTGCCCTCTGCAAAAGATTAATTTATTGCTTTATTGTGGCACCCCTGAGGGCGGAATATGCCGGGTCACTTTGAACCGATTTTCATCTTTTTTTATTATTATTATTTTGTGCACATTAGATGATACATCATGCTTATTCGACATCTTGGCATAAACTAAGGCATATACCGGCCTTTTTCATAAATCATGAAAATGCATTTTAAAGCCAAACATCCAGCAGTGTCTCGAGCAGGGATTTTTCTTTAGCTCAATATAAAACTGCACTTTTCCTCTTTTGACATTTCTTCATCACAGTGGCTTAAGATGGAGGAGGGACAGAAGGCTGTTGTGTAAACCGACTTTGTTGGCAACTTTATTTCTTTGATTGATTGCAGTCTTTTCCCGCCCTTGACATTTGGGGGAGCGACAAGCAATTTTGTTTTCTTATTTTATTGGATGTTTGATTCCATTTTACTGTCATAAGTGCAACAATACACCAGCGTGGCTGTCACTGGCCTCAACAGCCATCATCTTTTAGAATGCATTTTATGACGGCTTGTCTCGTAGTTGTGTTTTGCCAAAATAAATTGCATTTCCAAGTACGAGTAAATCGGTGATGGATGATTCACAAACATTTCCATTTTAGCTTTTCCTCATTTTCTGTTTTCCTAACTCCATTACACTGCATGTCAGTTTGCACATTGAGTTTTACAGTAAATTGTAAGTGGAAACTGTTTTTTCACATCTTTTTTTTTTTTTTTTTTTTTTAAATAAAGATAACAAAATTCAAACTCCTTTCGCAAGTATTTATTTATTTGTTTTTCTATTTCAGCATTTCCACTACATGGGGTTTCTCCAAACTTCTTCCTCCAAGGTCCAGAGAGCGAAAGAAAAATAGAAAGATGCAAGGGCAACTTTTCGCTTAATTTATTTTATATGAATTTGTACTTTATATTAAACATAAAAAACAACCAAGAAAGCAGTTATACATTGTTTATAAAATTTTCTATTTGCACTAAGGAATATAGTCTAGGACGTTTTGTAGTTTTTTTTTGGCAGCCCGTGGAACCATTATCCCCCTGGAATAGAGTTGCCCCTCCATTGAGTAGCATCTTGACACTAAACAGAAAGTGGAGGAAAACTTTTTTGTTTCTAAAACTGAATATTGATTCTTAAAATAGATGGCAGGTCACAAATGTCCCCCAAATGTTTGGATACCGGTGTACTACATATTTAAACCAAATTCAGTTGTACAGTATTTGTGATCTTCTATAGTAAATTTTCACAGATACTGAAAATGATGTCATTGTGTTTCTTTTCATACCACTTAGATACATGAATTGAGTAATGGTTTGGATTCATTGGGATAAAAAAATAAACATAAAAATAAAAATACATTTGACATGTATTTGGCAATTAAGCCGCCACCCCCCCCGCCCCCCGCCCCCCCCGCCCCCGCCCGTTTTTTTAATGTACTTACAACAGTGGAGAAGGCAGATGAGAAAACAAAGACATTGGTAAGAAGCCAAAGTAACAAAGTTTTCATGTTCTTTATTTTTTATTGTGATCACGAGACACACAAACACTCTTTTGTTGATTTATTTTTTTCCCCATAAAACTAATAATCTTTAAGAAAGTGTTACAGTATTCATAAGTTCACTGAGGTCACTTGGAACATACAAGCAAGCAAACAGTTAGTTAGTTAAAAATCTAATGAAAGTTAACATCAATATCAGGGGAATTGAAAATTAACAGTTTTATTTTATGAATAAACATTGCTTGATTTGACATTTTATATAACCCCTTTACACTAAATGAAGCTGCAGACCAATTGTCATAAAAAGTCAACAGAAACTTTTGTAATTGTGTTTTTATCATACACCTTGTCCAAATGCATTGAGTAATAGTGTCTGGTTTCTTTTTGTGTGTGTGTTATTGAATAGTTTATACTCTTCTGTCATTGTTTGAATCAGTACAGAAATTTAGAGGTAAAATGAAACACTTATAACTTCAAGTTAGCCTACCTGTTTATTTCCTGATTAAAACATTCAATATACAGTATGAACATTTTTTTTTATTTAACCTCCCATACAACACAATACAAGGGCCATTAAAAAAACAAAAAGACTTCCATCAAGAGTCATTGCCACAATTATTATCAAATGCATAATACAAACACTATTACTGACAGAATTAACACGTGGCGTACATGTGTTAGCTTTAACACTCGCTGTAGTTTAAAATTTCAGTTGGTAATCTTTTTTTTTTTTCCGTCTCCTTCAGGGGTTACAAACATAGGGTGGCGGGCCTGTTCTAAGAATAGTTAAATCCAGGTATAGGACATTGTAATTTCCTAGGAATGGTGTGATCATTTAAAAATGTGAACACTGGCAGAATATATTGAATCATGAATTATTAATAATGGCAAAATAACATTATTAAAGGTAGGAAAATTAGTTGTTTCATAAATGTGTATGGAACTGGTAGGCCTCGACGTAAATCACAAAGTTTGGCTCAGGTTTAAAAAGGTTGGTGATCGCTTCTACATATGACAATGACTCATTTATGACATCCTCAGCTGTCACTTCCCAACCTAAACTTAATGAAAAAGTCTTCTGAAAACACTTTTTTTGGCTCTGGACATCATGAGAGCTGTGTGAGATTTCTTTTGTTTAACTTTTAAAGGGGTGCGCATTAGCGGTATACCCCTTTGACGTGGGGTCATCTCCTGGTTAGGAAGACCCCCGTGTTGGAGGCAGAAGTATTTTTTGTTGCCCTGGGAGAGTTTGAGGAGCAGTGCCTCAGGCAGCTCCATGCACTGGGCATGGACCCAGTGTCCCGCCTCTCCTTTGGAGCAAAAGATCATGGCTGGCCGTTGGAGCTCAGTGGAGTAATACGGCTCCCATGAATTGAGGTCCAGCTGACAACCACGACAACATTTGATCCAGTAGCCTGATTGGGACTCATCTTCCTCATCTTCCTCGTTGTAGCTATTACCTTCACCCTCACTACTAACCTCCACCTCTTGAGGCTCTCGACCAAAATACAGCTCATCGGAATCTTCGAGAGGAGTGGAATTGTCATAATCTGTCTGCTCCTGGCTGTCTTCTTTAGCGTCAGCCTCTTTCTGGAAGTTTACGAGATAGAAGTAATGCATATTTGTTTGGCACGGCCTGCCCTCTGTTGGCACAGCTAACAACATACTTTGTTCCCCTGCCGCACCGCCGTACCAAGTGCCACTATGAACGATATCCGGGGTCCATTTTGGCGGTTCAAGGGGTTCGATGTGAATCCCCTTCTCATCTAGACTGACAGTGCTACACTCCATTCTTTTCTGAGAGCTTGACTGATATCCTCCTAAAATAATATAGGTGTGCGCGGCGCCCGTGCGAGTGATTATAGCACTTGAGATGGACAGGCCAAAGTCGAGAAGGTCACACGACAGCAACGGGCGACCTTGCAGGAGCTCGACGTGCAGGCGAAAGAGCCGAGGTGGTCGGCTGTTGAATTTCAAAGAGTGACCGCCAAGAATGTATACTCGGCCCTCTCTCGCAAGGGCCACGTGAAAAGACTGCCCATCACTGAGCTCGGGAAAAGTGTAAGCAGAACAACAACTAAATTGCATGTCGAACAAGAACACTTGAGGAGGACAGTCAATGACGCTGTTCCAGTTCTCCGAAGTTCGCTCTTTTGCAGGCATGTAGGACCTTCCGCCGAAAAGCACAAAGGCCGTCTTTCCTCTGCTCTGAACCACGCTGACCGTGTGGCCGTATCTGGCGCCCGGCACTTCGCCGACCAGTTCTTTCTCTTGACACCGCAGGGTCAGTTTGCGATTGCAGCCACGACTATCCATGCTAAGTGCATAAAGACTTGACGAGATGTCGTTGTTGGGGGTGCGGCCGCCGTGGATGAGGTAACTCTCCGGAAGTCCGTCGTGCGGATCGAGGCGGCACACGGCGGGGCAGCGCAAAGGAGGAAGGTACTGGGAGTCATTGGAGAAAGAGATGGCTCTCAACCTGAGCTCGCCGTGTTTCAAGCGCACGCCAAAGACTCCGGTTGGACACGAGCGCTTCGGCCATCCTTTCTGGCCAAACAGGAGAACTTCACCATCAAGCTGTAGAAGAGAACAGCCAGGTTGCAGGAGGCCTTCGCAGTTCACTGGATTTAATGGTTGCAGTGTCATCCTGGGTGCAGGTGTCTGCTTCAAAACAACACACACACACACACACACACACACACACACACACACACACACGCATGTACGCACACATGCACACACAGATGTTGTTTGTTTTCATCACTTTTTAAAATAACTTCCTCGCCATCATCATCATCATCATAATGATCAACATAATGGTTCCCTGCCTGATCTTAATAACGTCATAAAAACTGAAACTCATATATAAAATACGGACATTACAATACAATTTTAATTAGAATCAACCACAGTTGTGCTGCCTTTTCTGTTCAGAGCGGTCTATGCCACAAGTTAATACAGACTGAATAAAGTGGAATTAATATATGTTTACTGATGCTGCAATCTACAAAGTAAATGATGATGACCATAATAATTGGACATCAGATAAGCAACAAGCAATCAATTCTGCATTGAATCATCTTCATAGGCTAACAATGTTTAATTAATTGATTTATCTACATATCTTTCAGACATACAATGTTACTTATAAATTGGCCACGTTTACAGTGATTACAGGAGCAACAAGCCATTAAAATGTTAACTGCTTAATCTAAAGTTTGTTTCATCATTACTGAATTACAGCTGCTAGAAAAAACAAAAGGACTAAAGAAAACGCTTGATTACCAAAAGGACAAGTTGACATTTATTTGGAGCCTTCCTCTGTTCATGATTCTGCGATGTTTGTATACGATGTCTTTAATAAAATACTAATATACTCATCTGACTAAAGTAGCCATGCATATTTGTAACCTCAATAACTTCCCGTTATTCCAAATCAATTTTAATGCGCTTACCTTGCAGGCAGGGCGAGGAGACGAGAGCGTTGAGACCTTTAGCTCACTTTACGGTTAATTTTAAGATCACTAAGCTAAACCTAATCACTCTTTATACAGCCTATCTTTGACAAAAGCAGACACCGGCATGTGAGTTTGTGAAGCTTCGTTGACTCACAAACACTTCCAGATCTTGAGGTTAACTGTGTGTGACTGCTGCTCATTGGCGGCGCTGCCTGACTGCGTTTAGCAAGTCACTTCAGAGGTACAGCCACAGATCAAATGCACCGAAGAAGCTAAGAAAAGCAGCGGCAGAATTTGTTGCACGGTCTAAAGTCAGAAGATGTTGAAATATGTAAATGTAAATGTATATAAATAAAAAAAAGAAGCCCTAATGAAGTCTCTCAAAGAACAAGCAGTCTGCTTGTTTATTTTTTGACTTGCTTACTTTCTACAATAGGGTACATAAATAAAGTGTGTCTTGCAAAAATTAGGCAACAGCTAAATAATTAACTCATGCTCATTATTGCAACAGAGGTCCAAATCACAAACAGTATGAAATTACAATACACCGGAAAAATGACCTAAATTATACAGGCAATGTATGATGCCAGAAAATTAGTCGTCAACTCTTGCAGCAGAGAAGACATATTTAGGACTGCCCGTTCTCGATGAAAGACACAAATTATATAACACACAAAATAAAACATGACAAAATCCAGCGTTTACTCATCATGCCACAAAAGATTGTGTGACATATGTTTTATCACCTCTATGAGAATTTTTATGTTACATGTCACAATGTCATCTTCATTATTAAAGCTGGATTGTGCTGTTCGAAAACGTAATATTAAAGCTTTTTCTACATGCTCCGTTAATGCCCAGATGAGTACGAAGAGCGCCAAGTTTTTTTTTTTTTTTTTTTTTTTTTTAAACAAAGACTGCCTATTCACGCCAAACACGCCACAGTTTTCTTGCATGAGCTTTACACAGAGGCTGCAGTTACGCTTTAGGCCAGAGGTGGCAGTCGGGAGTAAAAACATTACCAAGTCCACAATCTCCTTTCATGCATGCTGCCATTTATTATTACACTTTACACCAATCTGATCGACTGGATCAAGATCGGCCAGTTGGCTATTTTGGAAATCTGAAGGGATGGATTTTAGTTAATTATTTATTGATTTCTCCAAAAGAAATGTATGTAATTGAAAATGCATGCTTATATAATTTTCTTGATTAAAAAACAAATATATAATGAGAGCTGAATGATCCCTTTAATGGCAGAGAAGGAAATGTAAAAAACGTAAACATTACATGTCATATGTAATGTTTATCAGCATTTTTTTCAGATTATTTTTTTTGTTAAATATATATATATATATATATATATATTTTTTTATTTTTTTATTTTTTTATTTTTTATTTTTTTATTTTTCCCCAGTTCATTTCAATGGACGCTAATTATACAAACATATTCGCTACGGCAGTGGTCGACTGAGGAATAAATATACAAGTTGCTTAAACAAATGCATTTCTTCAGCCTGTGAGTGAATCTGTGATCAAGTATCGTTTGTTTTTCAAACTTATTGATAGCTGATTGAACCCAAAAATCATGATTGCATAAAGCCTAACTTTAAAAAAATAGATATATACAGCAAACAAGTTATTTAAAAAGACATATTTAATATATAGATCTCGTGATCAGAATGCTTAACTCACTGATCAGTGATTGATGATTGGCCTCAATAATCAAAAATTTGTGAATTATGTTTGAGGCTAGGAAATTTGAGTTTTTAAACAGCTGCGCAAGACGCAGCGCAGCTAGGCTAAAAACACCCCCTATAAGTTACGTTGCATACTGTCTAATAATTGCTTATTTTCAAACACTTCTATTATAATTTTGACTTTTGCGCTGCTTTGAAATGAAACTAATGACCTCAAGGAAGCTATTTGTGGAGAAATCTCAAATGGACAAAAAATGTCCAAATGTCTAATATCGTACATATCTAGTCTAGATTGATCCTGTCGATATGCAGACCCTTTTGCCGGAGCGGGTCACATATAATTATGAATCACTCAATACACACGACTGCGTTATGATAAATAATTTTTTCTAACCGCTTTCAAAAATGATTAACTCTTAATTCATTTCTTTTGACAGACATTTTTCCAGCGTATTAATCAAGTGTATACTGTATTAGTATGCAGCATTTATTGTTGCACAGCCTAGATTCCATTGCATTCAATTAAACACTTTGTTTAACTGTTCCCCCATTTGTGCCCCCCCACCCCCCTTGTGTTTACCCTCACTCAAAGCTTCTTCTGTCTTCCTTCTGCTCATCCCTTAAGGTTGTGCTCATTTCTGGCATCAACAATAATTGCAGGCTTTAAAAATTGCCAGAAAGCCAAACAGCCCCACATACATTTTAATGGAATTATTTCCTGAAGGGTTGTCATTTGCGCACGTTTGTATCTTATTCATCTGCTGAAATTGTGCCTGGGCCACTGGACCATATAGAACAGTGTGTCTACATATTATCTACTATAATGCTGTTTTATGAGATGATGAAAAAGCTGTCTGCCCACCCATCTGTCTGATCAGCTGAGGGTTGAAAAGAAGTTACATGCTTCAACATCAGGAGAAAAACTGAACTTGAAGCAGATGTACGCTCACTCATTAACATAATGTTTTTGTGCACTGAGCGGCTGAGAGAACACTCGAGCTGTGAAAAACAAAGGCTGAAACCACAAGTGCCTGGAAAACCGTTAGGGCTTGAAAAGTGTGCAGCAGCACCTGTGTGCCTAAACTGACGCTTACAGAGCTGAATTGCGAGGAAAAGACTTTTCCCTTGTTACTACAGGATATTACATGATGTCAGATGGATGTCTTTTGTCTTTATTTTCCAACAATTGTTACATCTGTAGGAATTCAGCGAGGGGTAGAAAATCAACCATACAGGCCACCTGAAGGCATTCACTCAAAGCACCGTTGACGCCTGCTGTGTAGCTAAAGATGGGTTTTTGCGTAATGTGCACACTATGCAGTGTGCGCACACCTTCGGCAGTGCATGAATCTGTACATAATTAATAGAAGAAAGTCATTAGAAGCTACAGTGGCACCTGTTTCTGTCCCTTGTAATGCATCACTACCTGACTGTTGCTACCCTGATTTTGACAGATGACATCTGTTCAAATCCTTCTATTGTAAAATTGAAACAAAGCACAATGGTTTACCATCAGCACAATATTAGGTGTAAAAACCCCATGTACGTTTGCAGAAGCTCAAAAGTTGAATCCAATTCAATTTGTGATATACTGTAGTTTTATTTTAAACTTATCCTAATTTGCTACAGCAGGTTTGTTTGAAAAAAAAAAAAAATTCAGCCATTTTCCATTTTCTTCCATTTATCCTAGCTTTTGTTATGATTTTGAGGTGGAGTGATGTGGACCAAAATGTGAGGGAACTGATCAAACAGAAGTAAAGAGTAACGTAGGGTGATTTATTGACAAGTGGGCAGGAAAACCAAGACTTTGACTAGACTTGACTTGACTTGACTTGACTTGACTTGACTTGACGTGACTGGACTTGACGTGACTGGACCGAGCGTGACGTGAATGGACTGAACCGAGCGTGGTGTGATAGGACCGCACTTGCCATAACGGGGAGTGACTTTACTTGTCTTGACTTGACCTGACCGGCTATAGCTTGATGACGTGGCTAAGCTAACAACACAGCGCAACACTTACTAGCCGAGACACCCAACATGACCGCAACACCAACAATGCACCCACACCGACTGGACAAAATCAGGCTAAATACACCAACACTAACACCTAATGAGACACATTTGGGGGAAACACAAGTAGATGAGGGCAGTGATTGGTCACACACACTGGGAACGGAAGACAATCACAGGTGGACATGGTTAGACATGAGACAAGGGAAGAAACCAGGAACACAAGAAAAAAACACCAAACACAGACAAAAGACAAACAAAATACCGACCTCACAGAACCAAAACATGACAGCTTTTACAGGAAAGCCCAGACTTCCCTCTCCCCAGCCACTTCATACATCTCTTTTGCGGAAATCCCAAGGTGTTCCTGAGCCAGCCTGGAGTCTCTCCAGTCTCTCTATATCTGGAACATCACAAGGGAGGCGTCTAGATGGCTTAACCAGAGGCCCAAACCACCTCATTTGGCTCCTCTCAATATTCCAAGCCCCTTCTCGCCCGACAGTTTGTATAAAGGAGAAACACGGGCACCCTGTGAAGGAAACTCATTTCATCCGCTTGTTGATCTCGGTCTTTCAGTCACGACCCACAGCTCATGACCACGGGGAAGGGTAGTAACGAAGATCAAATTGCGAATCTTCTTAACCATCACTGCATCACTGAAGACTCTGCAACCATTCTTCCCTTACTCGTAAACGAGAGTCCAAGATGCCTCTTCATTTGATGCAGGATCTCATTACCAACTGAGGACCATAGTCTTAGATTTGGAGTTGCTGATTTTCATGCCAACTGCATCACACATGGTTGTGAGCTTCTCCAGTGAGAGTTAGAAATTGTAGCTTGTTGAAGCCAACAGGACCAAATCATCTGCAAAAAACAGAGATGCAATAATGAGGCCGCCAAAACGGACCCCCTCAATGCTTTGGCTGCGCCTAGAAATTCTGTCCATTAGGTTAGGTGATAAACGGCAGCCTTGTCAGAGTCCAACTCTCACCAGAAACATATCCAACTTACTGCTGGCAATGAGGACCAATCTCATCAGTCATACAGGGGACTGCACAGCCTACATCACCGAGTTCGTAATTTAGGCATATGCACTTCTTCCTAATTTCTTCAGTTAGAGGAGAAAACACAAGCAAGTGAGCATGCTTAAGGAGCATGAGCGTTTCTACTGCATATGTCGATGCTCCTACAATATTTGTTTATCTGGGCACTTCTGTTAATCATCAATTCCTGTCGATGACGATGCCCACCTTTCGTCGAGCGATATTGTGCACTCGCCGGAAGTTGGGCGTCGTCAAGGATGAGAAGTAATGATTAACGAAAGTGCCCAGCTCTGAATATTTGTATTTATGTTTAATATTTTTTTATTTAAACCTTATTCATTTATGCTTTGTTTTACTATATATTCTTAGTGATGCTATGATCTTAAATAGCAATGACATATGAAATACATCACAAGCAAAAGTGCGTCTCACAAAGTTAAAGTAAAAAAATAAAATAAAATACAATAAAAATTTGATGCAACAGTCTGGTAAATCGTTTATACAATGTGTGAATGGTGTTAATATATATAAACCTTCCATATTATACACACTGTCGACAAAGATTTTGTGCTTCTGTGCACATACAGGTCCACCCTTTGTAGGCTATTACAGACCGTGTTGCCTTTGGGAATAGAGATTGAGTGCACTCTTTGTGTGTTTTTTTTTTTTTTTTTTTTTTTTGCATGGATTTAAGGCAAAATCTCTAGATTCTCTTCTAATGCATTATTGATCATAGAAAGAGAATAATGCTAGTATTTGATGCAACATTCTGTGCATTGAGAAATACTGTGGAGTGCCTTTACTATGTTCTGCATGAGGTGATGAACATCCTTTGTAGGGCGGGGGAGGGGGGAAATGGGCACGGGCTTAATAAGCCATGGCTTCATCCTGTCAGCACTTTTTCCCTTTTCTGATGTTGTGATGTGGTGTGAGTTGTGTTGGGTGCTGTTGTGATAATATGCCCAAAGGGGAAAGATTAATGAGGAAAAAAATAAAAATTATAATAATCATGTGAATGTAGTATATGTAGTATTTGACATTCTACTTTATTTTTACAGTACATAAGATCTATAACTGTAGGAGATGAGTATCTTTCATCATAATGTTACTTGGTTACAATGCCCAGCGCTCCGTAAAAAATTATCGCAAGTATCTAGCATGTATTATTGATGGTCATTTTTCTATCTAGTGTCTGAGCAGTTGTGAGCCACTCATGTTGAACTGTTTCCTATGCTAAGAGACTCTTCTCATTTTAAATGTAATCAAGAATGTTATTAATTGGAAGCCAAATATTGGATCCTTTCTGGGACCATCAGTTTCACTGTATAGTTCACTGATCTATGGTATTGATTGCAACAAAGAGCCCTCTAATCAGAATCATGGCAAAATCAATAGCTGTTATAGGCTGAAGTTGTGTCCATGCCTCAGTGTACACATTTGTACTAAACTCCCCAGTGTCCACACAGGTCCTCCAATTGCTTCAAGAAAAAGGCGTATCACTGGAAGAAGTAACTTTTGGTTCACACTCAGCGAGACATGCTGTACACTAGTATGCAGTAAATCAAAGACATCAAGAGAAAGTGACAGACAGAGGTTATTTACGGTAAATGTGTACTTTGTAAAATATGCAATGTTTTCTAACTGTCATCCATCAGTCAAGCTTTCTCAGAAACCAAAATGCCTTTTTTCTGCTTAACATGCAACGTCCATTCATCCACAATGTTGTGGTAATGTTGGGATTCACTTCTTAGTTCTTCCTCTCTCATTTGATATCCCCCACCTACCCATCTCCCAGGTGACTAAGTTAAATGAAGTTGTAGAGCCACATTTCTCTGTTGAGCAAGAGGGCTTGCAGAACGAAGCATCTTGATCTCAGTATCTTAAAAGACACCTTAAGATCATCATATGACCAAAAAAAGTAGTATAGTGAAAGAAGTGTTTTAGACTCACTACTGGCAATAAAGTGCTGTTCTGAAGAATAAAATCCTGACATTTACCCATTTCATTTTGGAACTGAACTGAAAATGTGCATTCTGTTCCCAGATTTCACATTTTTGAAGTGTGACGATGGTAAATTTTGCCGATTCATCCAGAAAGGCATTTGTAATGTCAGAAGCCAGTGATGTTGTTGGAAGCAAGAGGACCTACCTGATAATCTCTGTGAATGTTCACAAATTTGATAGCATTTTCAAACAAAAAAAATTATATATATATATATATATATATATATATATATATATATATATATATATATATATATATACAAAATCCATTTAACATATATGAATCTATGATAGGATCTTGAAACTCTATGCATCTATTTTCTGTAGCACTTGTCTTCATGCGTCTTCGGTGAGCTGAAATCTATCCCAACTGATTTTTGGGAAACACGCAGGGTAGATTCTTTGTTCTCCCTGTGCTTGCATTTTCCAAACACAAGAAACAAATAGCAAACTCTAATCAGAAAGGCTGAAGCAGAGATTCACACCCAGAACCTCAGGACTGACATCCTAACCACTAGGGCACCGTGCTGCCTGATTTTGAACATGATGTCTGGTAACCAGTATTTTTAGGTTTAAAAGCATGATTATGACATGATAAAGTCTCTCAACTGGGTCAAGCAGCCAATTTTCCAAACATGTCACACATGAATTGAAAAATACCTTTCGATATCGCTCTTTGGTCTTTTTACTGTCTGCACAAAATAAAAACAATGTTCTGGAAATACTGGTTACAAGAACTCTATGTTTTTGAAACCAATGGTTAATTTCTTGTGTGCCGATTCTGTGTGTTGCACTTCTTCGGTTTTGTTATATTGTTTGTTTGTTTTTAATGGTTTGACTCTGTCAATAAAGATATTTCATTTCATGAATTCAATTATCAAACAAGAAAATAAGACAGACAGCAGGAAGCTCAGTTCATTATGACATTATGACTAAGATTCAGATTTGAATACATTTCCAGACCACACTTAAGATACATTGGCTTTTGTCGGTTATTAGAAATGTGATCAAAATGTGTTCTTTGTTAAATAATCCACCAATATGTAGAGACATATAGCAATATTCTTGAACCATTTTAGTGATTTTATTCAATGTAATAAAGTTGATTATTAATGGACACTGTGGGACAGTAATGTTGGCTGCCTCACAGTACGTGTGTATTTTTATGAACTACAGTAGCAGGTTATGGAGCATGCATGTATTCAATTATTGATGAAGTACTTTCAATACAGGAAAATATACTGGATGGCTTTAATCCCTATGTACCAAAAATGAAATTGTTTCTCATATAATATCTACAACTCGGAGGATAGTAAGCACCAAAAGGCTGCATTTAGAAACATGTGGCCCACAAACCAGTATAGAATTGGGCTAGCAATTAGAAATACTAAATCAATTAATCTTTTTTCCTCATTGTTTTAGAAACAGAAAATGAAAAAAAAAAAAAAAAAAACTCAAAAATGAAATTATCAATGTAGTTTTTTCATAGCACGTCCGCCTCCCAGTTCTGAGGACTCCGGTTCGAGTCCAGGCTCCGGCCTTCCTGGGTGGAGTTTGCATGTTCTCCCCGTGCCTGCGTGGGTCTTCTTCTCCTCCCACATTCCAAAGACATGCATGGCAGGTTAATTGGGTGCTCCGAATTGTCCCTAGGTGTGCTTGTGTGTGTGTGAATGGTTGTTCGTCTCTGTGTGCCCTGCGATTGGCTGGCAACCAGTCCAGGGTGTCCCCTGCCTACTACCCAGAGCCAGCTGAGATAGGCGCCAGCACCCCCCGCGACCCTTGTGAGGAATAAGCGGTCAAGAAAATGGATGGATGGATGGATAGTTTTTTCATACCTGAATGAAAAGAAATGCTGTATTATTATTATTATTATTATTATTATTGTTATTATTATTATTATTATTATTATTATTATTATTATTATTATTATTATTATTATTATTATCATTATTATCATCATCATCATCATTATTATTATTGTTAATATAATTATATTGGGATATACGGTATAGGTCTTTCTTACCTGCCATTGTAGTTTTTTTTTTTTTTTTTTTTAGTTTTTTTTTTACATTTATGCATCAAAAGTACTAGTGTTTTTGGTATTTTTGTTGTCAGTGACTATTCATGAGTTGATTCATACTGTCAGACTCTGAAACAAACAAACAAACAAACAAACAAACAAACAAACAAACAAACAAACAAACAACCTGGTATGGAACACTGCTCGTCATAATCTCTCCACTGTGCTTCATTTTGTGATCCTTACGTTGAGTTTGTATTTAATATGTATTGTGGTTTATTTATCTGCAGTGGTATTTGCATGCACGTACGCATGGCATGAAGCTAACTGTTTTGGACAGCACCTACTGAGGAGCAAAGTTTATGCACGCATCAAATGATTTTGATTCAAATAACACATGATTTTATTTACACAAAACATTGGACTATTTTTGTCAATGAAACAGTTTGACTTGCGGCACCAGCAAAATCTACAGTTTAACTTTGTGATTGGTATATTACCTTGTGGGGTGACGCAATGATCAAAAATTTAAAAAGGGCATTACAAAGACAATGTACAATGTTCACCATTTCCTTTTCAATTATATTGAAATGAGAGCAGTCCAATCTTTCGCTGCTGCACTCATTTGAAGTCTTGAGATGGTCACAGTCGTTGCACAAATAAGTTTGTTCTAATCGAAGGAAAATTGGATTTGCTGTGTTTTTAAGCAATGCTGCCAATTCAAACAGGAAATGGTTATTTGTTTGGGTAATGCCTCTTTTGGAAGCTTGTGAACAACATTGAATGCCTTGCCCGAATGTGGTGGGTTGTAGATAATACGAAATACTCATTATAATATTCATGAATAATCAAGTTTTCTTTTTCTTTAAAGACACAACTCACTTCTTCTTTTGATGAAATCCAACTTTGACACTTCTCTGATGATCAAAGCAAGCAGAGATGTTTGGCTTATGTATGTTGTGCAGGCGTGTTCAATCATCGGCATGCGTGGGGATTTGATGTTGAGAGGGAAATCAGCAGGCTAAGGCTAAAAAAAAAAAAAAAAAAGGTCATCCCTGCCAATTGACTTACCAAGTTATTTGGCAGGAGCCTTCATTGCCACTCAGTGATGCTGACATAATGGAAGAGCCCACTGTGAGCTCCCACCTTGATTATCAGGTTTAATTATGAATGTACTGCTGCAAGCATAAAATGGGAGTGAAAGATGGGCTTTGGGAAAGTGTCTTTTTGACTTTGAGTGGAAACAAACAGGCTCTGTCACAGAACAAATTATGGCCAGACGTTTTGCATCAGCAAAATAAATCACTTATTTAGAGAGAGAGTTGGAATTTGGCTGAACAAAACATTTTGTATTTTTTCATTCTGCTCAGCTAAAACTAAATATATTTCAAACTAAATATACAGCTTTGAAACACAAAACATTGTTGGCACGCTCAGTAATAACCAATGTGTGAATGTCAAGGGGCTTATTGTTTTCAATGGTCCTGCCAGTGGAATGCGGCCATCTTTGTTATGAGGGGATTACTTTATGTTGGATGCTTTGGCACATGCTATCGTTGGGACGCTTTGCTGTACTATTTATTTATTATATTTTTAAGTAAACCTGGCAATTATTTAATGACTTCACAAGAGGAACTAGTTCAAGATGATGTGTCGACTCGGGTGAGACGTTTTACCGTTCAAGTGCCTGTAAAGATTAAAACTTAACCTTTATCCTCCACTCACTAAAAGGAAGATCTTCAGGTGCCCTTTACTGACGGAATTGTTGCATCATAAGGCTTTACTATTTCACTAATGCATTCAGTCATCTATTACAAATTAAACACATGCGGTTATAGAATCATGTGTTCACATCTTTCTTCTTTGGTGGTATTTAGTTAGTAAAGTGTGCGTGTGTGTGGGCGGGGGACACTGTCACTGTAAAGTCTTTATTGTTAAGCTACAGCATGCTTGTTATTACCAAACCAAGGAGGAGAACGGATTAGCAGGCGAGGAAAGTGTGGGTGATTGGGTGGGGTGGGTGTCAATATTTAATAGCGTTGGCTCCTACAAATGGCTTGCAATTCCTTTTTAGAAACACGACCGTACAAAATTGTATACGCTGTTTGACAGTCATCTTCTATTTTGCTTTGAGCCTGCCCCATCTGGACCTATTGTTGTGATCTTTTTGTCTGCATGCTATTATTCTGCGGTTTTGACCCTTCTTGTCTCTTGTGTCTGTTATCTGCCTTTGGATTCCATTAGTACAGTGACAGAGGTGATTACAAGGAGCTCAGGTCTTTTAATACAAATGAATCATCATGTGTGACGCCTTTCATCTGCCAGTCTGCACAATAGCTTCCCCACTGCTAAATTGTCTTGGGCCTCTTCCCCCAGACTTGTTGCTATGGCTCGGCTATGCTCCTGCAATGTCATATCTTATTTTCTGTGCTTTACCACGGTGGAGATCAGCATTTGACTCCCCGGGTGAGGTCTTTTATTTTGATGTGTTCATTCACTACATCTATAATGTGTGAAACCGCCGTTTTTCTCTCATTGGAACAGAGCTCGATATTGAAACTATTAGTGAAGACTGCGCCAAAAAAAAAAAAAATCATGCTTGCTGGAAGAATGTTTCATTTTCTCCAGTTTTACAATGTAAAACAGAAATTCTTCAGGTTTGAAGATTGGAAAGATATACTACAGTGGTACCTTGACTTCTAAATGCCTGAATTATTAGATTTTTAAGTTACGAATAGCTGTCGTTTCGGCATTTTTTTATTTATTTTGCTTTTGTGAGACAAAGGTTCTGAGAACAACGTAAAAAAAAAAAATAGAAAGAAAAAGAAACAGTCATTAGTGCACATTTTTCTTTTGTGATTAAATCTGCCCTATGGAGGAATTTGCCCAAAAATATATTTACAATAGTCTTTTAAAACTCATTCACTGCCTTTGACAAGTATACTTGTCAATTGTATTTTTTAGAGCGGTGCTAAATGGGGGCGAATCTGAGCATGCTCCACTGTAAATATCAAACTTGGAAACAACTTTACTGATGCCCAACCACCGGTAGATGACATCATTGCCCCATTTTATAGGAAATAAACACAGTTTCAGAGTCCATGGGAGAAATGGCTGTATTTTGGCAAACCTACATTTTTCTGCTGTCAATTATAAAAGAACGGGACGGGACAAAAAGTAGGGAGTCTATTCTGTTATTTGGTAGATTCGGTTTACATATAATTATTGAATGTAATATCACGTGAGTATTGGAAATGTAAAAATTTTCTATAATGACTGGCAGTGAATGAGTTAATTTGACCATTTATGACTCAAACACCTTCTAATTAGCAGATTAGCACCTTAGCTGTTCACAATATGTAATCTTGCAAGTCTCTAACCCAGGAGTAGGCAAACTCGGTCCTCGAGGGTTGGAGTCTTGCATGTTTTGGATGTTTCTGTTCTCCAACACAGCTGATATGTGATCAGGTCATCAGCAAGCTCTGCATCAGCCTGATAACTATCCTGTTTATTGGAATCATCTGCGTTGGAGCAGGGAAACATCAAAACTTGCAGGACTCCAGCCCTCAAGGACAGAGTTTGCCCACCACTGCTGTAGCCAATAGTTTTCAGACTGGATTTTTTTTTATTTCCCGCACATTGAGAAGGTAGTGTGCAGTTCCATTTTTTTTTAACCAATTCAAAATTCAATTTTCTGCATTGGGAAGCTTTAAATTCATTTGTTGCTAAAAGCATTCTGGCATAGAAGTAACAATTACTACACTGACTTTGACTATGTTTACATGCCGTGAATATCCGGGTTAAGGTCAAAATTTTAGTTTCTGAAATATTCGGAATAACCCGTTTACATGCGTAAGTAAAAGGAGTGACCCTGGGATTACACGAGATGCGTGTGCGTTGCGTCTGCGTTCCGTTCCGGCGACGCAGCTGATACGTTTCCATTCATTCAAATTGTTCAAATTAAACCGGCTGCGGGTGCGTTGCGTTTCGACTGCGTCTCAGCTGCGTCGTGCGGCAGCCCTCCGCACGGATAGACCTATTTTCTACTTTTGACAGACGACGCGTCCGTCAAATGGCAAGCTAGCACAGAACACATCGAGCGGGACAGGAAGACCGACGCAGTTTCAAAATAAATTTCTGGTTACTTTTCAGAATAAAACACTCGCCAGCACCTATTTCGCAATCATGTCAGCAAAATGTCATAATGCTTAACGCTTAATTCACTGTTTAAACACCGGCGAACATGGACAAGGAGAGATTTATAACTGAAGTGGAAAGCAACAAAATTAGATATGACACGGCACATCCTTTTTATAAAGACAACTTAAAAAGGAATGCTCCATGGAACGTCATCGCAGGAGTGGACGGTGAGTTCAGTCAAAGAAAGTCCACCTCTCTTTCTGCTCCTCTGTTGAGCACAGACTTTTTGTGTCTTTGTCGTTTTTTTTAATGCCACATATCGCGCGCGATCACGCGAGACACGGCGGGAAGTTGTCGGCGACGGAGCTGCTGGATCGCAGTTGTGCGCAGCCGGTATGACTTTGACAAAAAAATTGACGCGTCCGGAGAACGCAGTCAAGATGCAGCGGAGTGGAGACACAACGCACATGCATCCGGTGTAATCCCAGGGTAACACTCTACATGGGTTTTACTCCGCATCTAATCGTTGGTTTTCCTCATACGAGAACTAGAACTACAGTACTTCCTGCTTCCGTGTCAAACAATCATGGGAAATGTAGTCCGCTACGAATGCTGTGGTTGCTGGTAAGACTCAACACAAGCTGAGCTTTTTTGGTGGCATATTTCTCAAGTTATAACGATGGACCGGCGTAAGGTAAACGACAGTCAGCTTCCAATAGATGATAGACTGAGCAAAAAAGCTTGAATAATAGTGAATGCATTGACTTGTTTTGTGGTTGAACTGTCAACCAAGATAGCATTTAGCATTAGCTAAAGTAATAACACAACCAGATTTTTTTGTATTGAATGTTCACAGAAATTGTAGTGTCCCCGGTTTTAATTTCGAAAATCTGGTCACCTTACTATTATCTTTCAATAATAATAATTTTGTATCTTAGTTTGGATCTTATTTTATTGTACGGCTTCACGGGTTTCACTAAATAAGATAACATTGAAAATACAGGTGCTTAATTTCCTGGCAATGCAACTCAATAACACCACATTATAAGTGACGCCTTCAGAAATAACCGGAGCCTGATTTTAATTGCACAGCAAGTCAGCTCTCATTCCTACTAATGTGATTGTCGTCCCGCAGAATTGTGTTTGACGATCACACCAAATTCAGTCAATGAGGCAATCATTTGGACTGTATTACTGAACTGTGTTTCTTCGCACAGTGTGATGTAAAAAGTGCATGGATTGACCATACAAGTAAGGGACGCCGTCATTCTAAATCAAGCTGAGCCAGTGGAGCGTCAGATGAGAAGATGGGAAACGCTGGAAAAGGACTTCATGGTTTGGCCTCTCACATTTAATCATGTGGTTGCCTGCATTAAGTACCCATTGGAGACAACGTTCGTTACGTTGATGTACTCGAAGTGACCCAGGTGGTGAGTGCATATTTTTTAATGCATTTCAGACAGCAGGATCAATCACTTGTCCTCTGGTGTCTTTCACTTGGTGAAAGTGAGGGGTGGTGTTCTGATTGACCTTCTTGTGTTACCTCTCACAGCTGCAAATGACCCTCAGCACCACATGAGGACACCCGAGATGTCACATCACACCTTGAAGTGATAATGAATCGTTGGAGCCCATATGCTTGTTGTGAAACGGCACCATTGTTCAAAATGTATTTAACCCAGGTCTATATATTTGTTAATATCGAAACATGGAGGCTACGGTGATGGATTTTTTGCTGATATAGAGTAATCGAGGCTTGTTGTTGTGCAAAACCAACATCAAAATAAAAGCGATATTTCTTCTATTTCGATAAAGTACAATTTTGCCTTGTAGGCGTTTCCATTGAAGAGTAATTTGCTTCTGAGGCGTAGTTCTCGTGATGTCCCGCCTTAAGTCTCGCGAGATCTCGTAGTTCATGTAGGCGGTCGCATCATGTAACGTCACGAGAATAAATTGTTTGCGTGTTTCAGACTTGATACATTTAAGGGATTTTAAATACATCTCAAATTCTATTCGGAAAAAAGTTTTATGGTGGTTAGCAGTCTCGTAAGCCATCAAATAAAATCAATCAGACTATGGACGTCATCGAGAGCTGAGTAAAGCTTGACGGACTATGCTTACATAGCAACGGTTGCTAAATGTGTGATTGGTCAACGCTCATTTGGGGGGCGGAGTTTGCGAAAGGTCAATTGACTATTCTGAATTGGATTTGCCTTGCCTTGGTGAGCAGATTGACCAATCAGGTGTTAGGACCTGCCCACTAACTTTGACGGGCGAGTTTGACAGATAAAATAAATTCACGAAACACCGCAACACAGTGACCATGAAATAATTAAATATAAATAAATAAATAAATAAATGAATACATGAATAAATAAATAAATAAATAAATGAATAAATAAATATTTAAAAAAATACATATATAAATAAATAAATATGTAAATAAATAAAAAAATCATAGTGAATTTAATTAATTAATGACACACTTAATTAATTAATAACACATTTAATTAATTAATGACACTTTTGTTTAATTATTTAATGGTGTATTTATTTATTTATTTATTTAATGTTGGTACTTTTTGGCCCTCCATAGAATGGTGTCCGTGTGTGCGTGGTATGAGCGCCAGCTGGCGTCACCGTAGTGACGTGAGCCAGTTCACTTGGGACAGAGCCGCTCCGTCCCACAACACGACATGGCTGTTCCCCTTGCATTTAAGCTTTTTTGTCACATTTTACTTTCCCACTCCATTAACCACACGTACTATATAAAGTTTTCATTTGTTTATAGGAAGATAATATAAAAAATAAAAACAGTAAATACAGCTGCAGGTTAGGATTTTTTTTTTACTACGCTGAAAGACATTTGCTGTGCGCGGAGGTGGTGAGAGCACTGCGCAATTGCGCACGCGCGCAGCTTAGAGGGAACATTGGACACAAGCACATTTTACTTTCTGTTACCAAGTTACACCCTGAAGCAGCTGGTGGAGGTGGTCAACAAAAAATTTAACAAACTTAAAACATGGTTTGACTTAAACAAACTTGTATTAAATCTGAATAAAACCAAACTGATGTTTGTTTGGAAACGGTAAAATAAATATACAAATAATACTGAGAATTAATGACGTTAAAATTGAATGAGTGTATGAAAACAAAATTTCTGGGTGTGATTCTTGACGACAAAAACTGCTGGAAACCCCATATAAAATATGTTAGGGCAAAGTTAGCACACACTGTTAGATTGTTGGGAAAGGTCAGACACGTTAAATCAGAAAGCAATGTATATTTTGTATTGTTCATTAATATTACCATATCTGAATTACTGTGTAGAAGTTTGGGGTAATTCCTACAAAACCACAATACAATCATTATGCACACAGCAAAATAAATAAATACATAAATAAAAAAGCAATAAGAATAACAATTCATGTAGGATACCTTGAACACACCAATAAACTTTTTTTTTTTTTTTTTTTTTTTTAATTACGCACATTAAAGTTTAGGGATCTGGTAGATTTTAACACTGGACAAATAATGTATTGGACAAAGAATAAAATGATTCTCGGCAACATACAAAAATTATTTAAAGAGGGGGGGGGGGGGGGGGTTATTATTATAGAGGGGAATTGAAATTCAAATTTGCATTTATGTGCATTTCGATCTGTGGAGTGGTTTTGTGAAATAGTCTTGAGGAAAACATTAAAAGAAGTACAGGTATTTGTCAATTTAAGAAATTGTATTACAATTTATTTATTTATTTTTTTATAAATATACCAGGAAGAATAATAAAACAATTTTTGTTAAGGCATTTACGAATAATGAGTTAAAGTAATAAGTGAGGTAAAATGGGGATAGGACTAGAAAAGCAGTTGCTTCATCCTATTCCATTTCGAACAGTAAGTCTTTTCTTTTGTCAAAGAGTGTCTTTGAAGTCATTATTATTATTTATGGAGAACGAAAACAGTAATATTTCATCCTGTTTTGTGGAATAACTTAAATGTCTTTGTTTATTATTTGTTTTTGACACAATTGTTAAATTATGCTCTTTTGTTTTATTGTCATTTTAAATGTTCGGAATAAAATTTTGGAAAAAAAAAGAAGTTACCAGATGTGCCGGGGATGCGGCAGCTGTGTCTGCTAGAACACGCAGAGGTTCAATGTAGTCGCAAACACGGTAGACTAGATGCACTGGTTTTTACACCGAGCACATGTGCACCTGTCTACGAAAATATAGCACAAAGTGTGTCAGTATTTGTCATTAACTTTTGCTCACTTTGTTGGCATATATACATGCAGAAGTTAGAAAACAATAAGTCATGGAGAGACAGAGCAAAGAGGAGAGGAGGAGTAAAAACCAGTGTTGAAGGAAAATAAGGTGGAGAGGAGGAGCTGCTAAAGAACTCACGATTAAGTAGAAGTGAGTGGCTCCAGGCTAGATTTTACTGATGTGACAGCTAGACAGTCAAATCATTGCTGGTGCAGAGTACACACGTGGTGGCCAGTGTGTGTAAAGTGTTGTACATATTTATATTTTCTTATGTTCTATGAGAAGAAAAAGTTATTGAATGTTTTTTTTTATATAAACAATATTTGGTACAATTCCAAACATGCCAAGTGGACCACCAACTATGACATGAAAAGAGCCCGTCTTTTGAACGTCTCTTTTAAGTGAACAGTTCCTGATTAAACGACCCAGTTAAAGAGCCACAAATCCCATCACTAACCAATGTTGTCCTTGAATCAAACCGGCAACCATTATTGTGATATTAATCAAATCATTTTCCAAATGAATTATTACACCCCTAATTAGGTTACGTTGTAATATTTAGTATAATGATATGCGACTGGCCAAGTGTATATCAAATGTATGACTATTTAAGCAGACGCCATTAGCGGTATAGAAATCATTATTTTGATTTAAAGACAACGACCAAATTTGATTACTCTTCATTTCCAAACATTAGTGGGAGTATGTTAACATGTGCACACTGGTTCTGAAGTGATGCATATTTAATGCTTGCCCTCAGTCACTGAATTTTAATTGGTAGGTGGAAAAGTACAGCAAGTCCAAAGGACAAGACCTTTTCAGATGTCAGGATTTTCTTGCAGTTGCTCAAAGTAAAAACAGGCCTGACACTTTTGCCATTGTCAGTGTATGAATCATGACATTCTGTAGAGCACACAAGCAGAGTGCATTTTACACCCCCACAGATGTCCAAATTATTATGTATGATTACATTTCCTTCATCCATAATGGGGAATCTCTCTGAATTTTATGTCCACACCAGTCAGGAATTTAGCAGCAGAAGTTGTGCCATATTTTTGGAAGGAACAAAACGCCCAATAGTGGACACCATGTTGTTCTTCATTAAACGAATGACTAAGCAGTCTCTATAGTGGTTGCAGGCTAATCAAATATTATGCCCATCTCTAATCTGCACCACAAAGACTTATGTTGATGCAGTTTTTGGGTAAACCTCCTAAAAACCTCCAACAAACAAAAGCTCCCTGAGAAAGCTCATTTTACTGAGAGATATTGCACAAATTTACCCATTCAATTAATCTCGTTTTTTTTTTTTTTATGCGATTTTCTGTGCTGCTGCTGCTTGTGTTTGTATGGATGAGAAGTGATTCTACCCAAACAAATATGCCCTAGACTAGTGGGGGTCCTGCAGCACTAAAGCTCAGACTCATTCTCCCTCCAGGAGGTGCCTCTGCCTGTTGTGGCGAAAACGTCGCGGCCATAACCGCAGCCTTTCAGTTAGATAAAAGGGGCACAGGAAGCCTCAACCTGCCTCCTGTGTTGTCTGCAGGTGTGCTGGCAGTGGGACATCAACAGTAGCAAGCAGGTGATGGGGAGGGAATGATGTAAGACGACAATTTACATCAGCTGTTCACAGCACTGTTTTGTCCACACAGTTTAGATTCAGTCAATATTGGAGGTTGCTGTCATAAAAATTAATCCAGAGGGATGCAAGCACTTGAACCCATTATCATAATGTGAAGTCGCTGAATACATTTTCATGTTGCATAGAAGTCCAAGGATAGTATAACCCAGTTGCTAAAATGGCTCAGCGAGAAAGTATTTTGTAGAGGAACGGCACTGAGAGATGTACAGTATGTATTTTACAATGACCATTTTTTTAAATCATGTGTTTATGCTAAAATAAGACCAAAAAGTGGGTCCATTTTGAACACCCATTTCCCAAATATTAAAGAATTTATGAGCCAAAAATTAATTACGCCATGCTATTTATTGAAAATAAAGACATTTTAGTTATGATGTGAAAAAAATTGTTTGTCATTTTTGCTTTTGTGTGAAATGGTTGGGTATAATTAGTTCCATTTCCATTATGGACTCCAATTGCTGCAAGCAAGGCATCTTTTGTGCACAACTGAGAAACACTCTGCCTTGGCTTGTCGCAATTCTATCTATATTTATCACCCCAATTCAACAAACAACATGCCAATTTAGCCTGTTAAACTTGATGGACTGCCAAGTAGACAGCAGCTGGAGTACAAACACTTGAACATTGTACAATCAACATTTGGCATTCAGATGACATTCAGAACAAAATAACTTGGGCAAAGCCAGATGGGTAATTGATGAATATTACAGTAATTGTTTGCTTTATTACAAGCAGAATCTAAATGTGTACTCTGAGGACAGTAGGAGTGACTGTATGTTGCCTGTCTGGGGTTATTTGAGGCCCTGGTGGAGGGCAGACTCATTTGTCCATTTCACCGGCAGATGGAAACTAGAGTGAGACATGATTCATTTTACTCCAGCTTCCCTTTGATATTACGTGTCTGATCTCTCCCATATCTTCCATGTTGTACACAGCAACTTTGGAGGCACGATGACAGCAAACATTAATCAAAACCTCTATTTCACTCAGTATTTTTGCAATCATAATTTTGACTCTAAATACAAATACGACAGATGAGAAAAATGCTAATGTTACTTGTAAGGCAAACTTTTTCATGCACAATATCACGGCATTGCAGTTTCTTCTATATAACTCTGGGGAACAAATTGGCCCAAAAAAAAATCTATTGAGTTAAATTTTCATGCTGGTTAAAACCAAACTTGGCATGCTGATTCCAAAATTGTAGTCTTTTTTTTCTAGCACATCAAGTTTTTTCTCCATTGCTTACTCTCCAGATATGCAAATTCCACAGGTTAGCTGTAGTAAGACTGTAGTAAGAAGAGCTGATTATGATTGGACTCATCTACAGCTATGTGGCAACATTTTTGCGCAGTCACAAATGAGACAATGCGGTGAGAGGTGCATGGTGCTCCCAATAAGTCAATACTATCAGTATCTGTCAGCGGTATTAATATCTGTAAACAGAAAGCTAGCATAGCAGAAATTAAGATGATTAGTCCTGGCTATCTGCTTAACCTCGTAACCACGGGCCTAACATTAGTTTTGGCTTGTAACTATTCCATCTTAGGGGTAGATTCACTCAAGGTTTGTGTCGCCTTTGCGCGGAGCTAACCGGTAAAAATGGAGCAATCCGGGAGCGCCTAATTCACTAAACGCGCAGATGGGGAAATCTGTCACTAAGTGCGCTGCCAACCAGATTGCGCCCCGGTGCGCAGGCGATATTTGGGCGTATGTAAATTAGGTAATTTGCATACATTTGGTGCATATTATGCCCACCCCAATGCAAATGACTCATTGATATCCATCCATCCATCCATCCATCTTCTACCGCTTATCCGAGGTCGGGTCGCGGGGGCAGCAGCTTTAGGAGGGAAACCCAGACTTCCCTCTCCCCAGCCACTTCAACCAGCTCCGCCAGCCGAGAGACATAGTCCCTCCAGCGTGTCCTGGGTCGTCCCCGGGGCCTCCCGCCGGTGGGACATGCCCGGAACACCTCCCAAGGGAGGCGTCCAGGAGGCAGAACCAGATGCCCGAGCCACCTCAGCTGGCTCCTCTCAACGCGGAGGAGCAGCGGCTCGACTCCGAGTCCCCCACGGATATTTCACGCTATTAGCGGACTTCTTAGTGAATCTACCCCTTATTGTTTTTTTGTTTTTCTTTACATACATACAATTTAATTTTAAAACGTTTTCTTTTTTTTTCTTTTTTTTTAAGAATACGGGGTTGCTATAGCTCAAAAACTTGATGTGATAGAGAAAAACTGAGATCAGTTTTGGAATCCGGGAGGGACTCATTGATATACAGCGTCTAATTCACTAACATCAGTGCTAATAGCCACACGGCGTTTGAATGACGCAAATAACGTTTATGGAAGGCTGGTGTAAACTTGATCCCGGGATCATGACAGCAGTGCATGGTGGCATGGAGATGGTGACGTCCCCCTCAGGCTGATCACGCAGAGAGGAGAGAGAGAGGGAGGGAGGGATGTGGGGACATTTTTCTATATGTTGATTTACAACACATGACATAACCCGGGCTGATCGGCAATGGTGGTGGGGTTGGGGGGGGGGTCATTTTACGATCATTTTTACGGGCCAGATTCATGCTGTGCGCCCACGCCAAACTCAGAAAAGATATTTTTTTAAAAACAATCGCACCAATAATTTGTACTTTATGAATGAATTGCGTCGTTGTCGTCCTCTCTGCTCTGTACAGCTTTACGGTGCTAAATGAGGAAAACAATTTTGCATCTCTTGGACCTCGCTTTCTGATAATGTCATCTTTCTCGTAACTGTTACTATACTACAATGTTCTTGGCGGAAATCCATTGCCATGTGTGGTAAATCAGGTGCAAATTTGCTCCAAGCTGTCAGTTTTGTGGGCGTGTTTGTGCCGGTATATGATTAGAGCAATATCAGACTGCGGGTGCAGTTGTGGTGCAATATTTCACGCTATTAGCGGACGTAGCGCTTTCTTAGTGAATCTACCCCTTAGTGTTTTTTTGTTTTGTTTTTGTTTTTCTTTACATACATACAATTTAATTTTAAATATTTTTATTAATTTTTTTTTTAAAAAATGGGTTGCTATAGCTCAAAAACTTGATGTGACAGAGAAAAACTGAGATCAGTTTTGGAATCCGAACAAAAATTTGTTAAAGACCTAAATCAACAAAACTTGTATTTTGTATTGTTATTTTTGCCCATTTATTACAAAAGGAAACATTACTTTGGCTTGCGCGCGTTTCATTTAGCTAACAAATCTCAGAGTAAATCAAGTACATTGTGCTGTACTTGCTTGCTTGTGCTACGTGGGCCACTCCATTTGCGATCCATCCACTCTTTTTGGACACCGCTTGTCCTTACTAGAATTTTGCAATAGGTGGGTTCCACCCAAGACTGGTTGCCAGCCAGTCCACTTTGACATACAAGTTGTAAAGCGAACTGATAAGCTACTGGTGAAAATCTCGAAGAAAATGCGTCATTCTTAAATTATCAAAGTTTTCTCCTGGCATATTTGGATATCAGTTTTAATAACGTGCCATTGATATTTGAATGTTTTTCTCTCTGTCCAATAATCCATTCAGGGCATCAGGGATCAGGATACAGGATCAGTCAAGAAGCTGGGATAGTGTTTTTATCCTCCTGTGGGTGTCACTGTTACTTCACACAGTCTAATTCAGTGCTCCCTCAGCACTAATGGCTTATACTGGCTGATGAACACAGGCCACCACATTTCTGAAACATTATTTATGCACACAACAAGACCCATGGCCAAGGCCACACACACATAAACACACACGCACATGTGTGGGGGTGTGTATGTGTGTGTGAGACCATGCATCCTGGCAGTGAGGAATGAGGCAGAAAACCGAAAGCTCTAAATATGTTACATGGGAGATTGTGTTAAAGTAGAAGCTCAGCTTTACTTACTGTGTTGTTAGATAAATAGAGGAAGACAAGCAAGCAAGCAATTGGTCTAAAATAGCTTGGATAGTAAGCACATTTCAAAGCTTTGGAGACATAGGAGAACCTACTTGTGTCGTGAGATTTGCATTAGTCATAAAATACCTTTCTGGTCTGCTGTGCTGAGAGCTGGAGACAAATAAACTTGCGGTGTTACCACCTTTCACTGTTGTTGATATGCATCAGAGCAGGTTTTGTATAATTGGATTCCTATTACGAGCTCAAAACACATTTTTTCGTGGAAGCAGAGCACTATGATTCCGAATGAAATGTAACGCATGCAGTGGTAATAATGTATGATAGTAAGGCACCATGAATGCAGCGAGATCAAAAGAAATACTCAGAGAAAACTAGAGATCAGCACTTTAGACTCTATTTGCAGGACTGGCTCTGCTCCCTTATGAGAGAAAGTCACCTTGCAGATACTCAGCAACTTGCCCCGGGCCCCAGACCAAGCCCCGAATGGACCAGTGTGGATTTTGGAACGGCTGATCGGGATTTACTTGGACAAATACTTCCATATGCTGCTGAAAACCAAATATATGTTTCTTTTTATACTGTCAGTATTTTAAAATGCATAACCACTATAAAAAGTGAGTCTTGTCATATAGGGGTGCGTGATATTTGTGGTATATGTAGTAGACTGTATAAATTGGGTTTACAGTATTGATTTGGACTTTACTGACCAGTCGCAAAAACGCTTATTGATGAAGTCATTGTATCTGCCTCAGTGTGAAAATGGCTTCAAGCATGTCTAGCAATTTGCTGCCAGACACACATGCATCCATGTCAGTCACGATTCTTCCTTCAAGATGAAGCCATTGGTGTAGAAACACATAGGAAATTGTTGCATTACAGTGTGTACCCACAATCCTACAACCAAATAAAAAGGCATTAAGCAGTGCAGTGCATGTTAAAATTAGTTTAGAAATAAAGGAATATCTCTCTCTCTCTCTCTCTCTCTCTCTCTCTCTCTCTCTCTCTCTCTCTCTCCGTGTGTGTGTCTGTGTAGAAAGCCAGTGTGTCATGATGCAGGGCTCTCAGTGTGCTCTTTTCCTTTTTTCAGTCTCTGAGTGATTGAGGGGGGCGTTTCCCCTGGCGCCGCACCTGCGGCGCATCAACATTAAGCCTTTATAAGGACTCTGACGTCGCCTGGACGACGTCGGATTATTCTTCTCAAGTCTACAGCCATTGCCTTGTGTACTTGCTATAGTTCAGTTTTTTGCTCTCGTAAGTTTTTGCTACGCTGTTTTGTGTTGTGACTTTTACCTGTGATATCTGTTAATCAAGAGACATTGAGTTACTAGTAGATATTTTTTCATCTTGCCTTTTGCAAGCACCTTGTGTTTTTCTCCCATTTTTTCCATCCTGGCTGGGGCCAGCGCCTTTTGTTATTTCCCTTGTTTTTTGATCTGTAAATAAATCCTGTCAAACTCCTCTGTTGCCGTGATCTTGGGATCCACCTATCCAGTTCCAACTGGACCCCCATGACAGAATAATCCGACCATGGATCCCACGGACAACAAAGAGGTTAGACATGCATTGGCTACTCAGAGTCGTCGGGTAAGCCAAAACGAAACCTCACTCGTAGAGCTCCGCGATGCGGTGAACATGTTAGCTCAACATTTCAAGGAGCTGAGCTCCCGAGTGGAACAGGGGAACGCCAGGGAGGGGGCTTCCGCAGGTGTAACTGCCGCGGCTGCACCCCGGGAACCCATACTGCCTCACCCTCCGCGTTATGGAGGAGAACCGGGGAGCTGCGGAATTTTTTTACATCACTGCTCCCTTATTTTTTGTCAGCAGCCCCTTACCTATGCTAGTGACGATGCTAAGGTTGCGTTCATTATGAGCCTATTGGCGGGACCGGCAGCGTCTTGGGCAATGGCCGTAAGCAGTACACGGCCCGACATCCGATCCTCCTACCGACATTTCGTGGAGGAATTACGTAGGGTTTTTGATCACCCGGTGAAGGGCAAGGAGGCCGGAGGGCAGCTATTAGACTGTGTGCAGGGGAAGCGATCCGTCGCGGACTTTTCTATTGAGTTCCGCACTCTCGCTGCTGAAAGCGGCTTCAACGAGCCCTCATTGTGTTGCCTGTTTCGGCGAGGGCTAAGCTCCGTGGTGAAGGACGAACTCGCCGTGCGTGATGACTCTGATAGCCTCGAGGCTCTCATCTCCTTGGCCATTCGGCTAGACAATCGGCTGCGAGAGAGACAGCGGGAGCGAGGACGAGAGCGTCATGCGTCACCACCAAGGCGAGCCGGGCTCGAATGGGGGAGGGCTCCCCAGCCCGTGGCATCAGAGATGTCGACAGGAAGCACCGACGTCGCACCGGGAGTGGAGCCGATGCAGCTGGGGAGCGGACGTCTTCGACCCGAGGAGAGGCAGCGACGGCTCAAGTCGGGAGCGTGCTTCTACTGCGGGCGGCTGGATCATCGCGTCGCCTTCTGCCCAGCAATGGCTGCTCAGCCGACTCGCCGCAAGACCAGAGTGGGCAGCAGGAACGCCAACCCTCCAGCGGCACCCCAACACCCGGATGACTCGCGTGAGTGCCAGCAAACATCTTCGGTGTCGCCCCCTCCGGCCGAGGAGGGGGTAAAGCGGCTCGAACTATCTGGCGAGGTATTTTTGCTGGACAAAAAGATTAAAATCACTGCCTTGGTGGACTCAGGGGCAGATGATTGTTTTGTTGACCCCAGTGTGGTAGAGGCTCTGGGTGTAATTCTAGATAAACTTCCTAAACCACGTGAAGTGTTTGATCTTAACGGGCAACCTCTGGGGGTGGTGCATTATTCAGCCGGACTACTCGGTCTGTGTCTTTCAGGTAACCACGTCGAACAGATACGGTTACTAGTATTGCCATCGCGCTCAGTGTCTATTGTTTTAGGGTTACCTTGGCTAAAACTCCATAACCCTGATATTGATTGGAGTAAACCAGCATTGGAAAACTGGAGTACCTTTTGTTATGCTCATTGTCTACGAGCCGCTAGCATGGGCTGCCACCCACCTTCCCAGCAGATGGATGAGCCAATTAGCTTGAATGGTGTACCCGTAGAATATCATGACCTCCGTAAGGTGTTTAGTAAGGACCGTGCACAGTCCCTACCTCCGCATCGCCCGTATGACTGTGCTATTAATCTTATCCCTAATGCTCCTCTGCCTAGTTCTCGCCTGTATCCTGTATCTCAGCCAGAGCAGGAGGCCTTGCAGGAATACATTTCTGGTGCGCTGGCGGCAGGTTTGATCCGGCCCTCGACCTCCCCTGTCGGAGCCGGCTTCTTCTTTGTCGACAAGAAGGATAAATCCCTGCGTCCGTGTATAGACTATCGTGGTCTCAATGAAATTACGATTAAGAATAAGTATCCATTGCCTTTATTGGATTCTGCTTTTGCACCATTACAATCAGCTGCAGTCTTTACTAAATTAGATTTGCGTTCCGCCTACCATCTAGTTCGTATCCGGGAGGGTGACGAGTGGAAAACGGCTTTTAAGACTCCCCTTGGCCACTTTGAATACCGCGTTATGCCATTCGGATTAACTAACGCCCCGGCCGTCTTCCAATGCCTGATTAATGATGTTTTGAGAGATATGATAAACGTTTTTTGTTTTGTATATCTTGACGATATCCTGATCTTCTCCCGTAACCTCAAAGAACACCAATGTCATGTACGTAGGGTGCTCCAGCGCCTCCTTGAGAATCATCTCTATGTGAAAGCCGAAAAATGTGAGTTTCACACCACATCGATCCAGTTTTTGGGCTTTGTTATTGAACGGGGGAGAATCCGGGCAGACACAGCCAAAATCCAAACAGTCCTTGATTGGCCTGTTCCCTCCTCGCGTAAACAGCTACAGCGATTCCTAGGCTTTGCCAACTTTTACCGGCGTTTTATTAAAAATTATAGTCAAAGAGTTCGACCACTAACAAGAATCACGTCAAGTAAACTCCCTTTTAAGTGGACGAATGAAGCTGCTGTCGCATTCATAGAAATTAAGAGGGTGTTTGCTAATCCACCAGTTCTGTACCACGCTAATACTGATCTCCCTTTTTTGGTTGAGGTGGACGCATCGGATACAGGAGTGGGGGCCGTGCTGTCGCAACGCTCCCCAATTGACCAGAAGATCCATCCTTGTGCCTTTTTCTCTCGACGCCTCAGCTCTGCGGAGGCCAATTATGATGTGGGAAATCGAGAACTGCTGGCAGTGGTCCTGGCCCTCCAAGAATGGAGGCACTGGCTTGAGGGGGCGAAGGAACCCTTTACAGTTTACACAGACCATAAGAACTTGGAGTATCTACAGGCGGCCAAGCGAATGAATCCCCGGCAGGCTCGGTGGGCTCTGTTTTTCACACGTTTCAACTTTAACATCACCTATCGTCATGGGTCAAAAAACAAGAAACCTGACGCCCTCTCTCGCATGTTTGACCCGGCACGAGAGGACGCAGAACCGGCGCCCATCCTTCCCGCACATTGCGTGATTGGTGCACTTCAGTGGGAGGTGGAACGTAAAGTGATCAATGCTCAGCAAGGGCTTCAAGTTCCTCCTGAGTGTCCCATGGACAAATTGTTTGTACCAGAGACTCTCCGTTCGGAGGTATTACGTTGGGGACACGAATCTAAAATGACGTGCCACCCAGGAGTGAACAGGACTTTTCAGGTACTACAGCAGCGGTTCTGGTGGCCTGAAATGAGGAAGAACACCCAGGACTACGTGGGGGCTTGCACTACCTGCGCCTGCGGGAAGCCTTCCAACCAGCGTCCGGCAGGGTTGCTTCAGCCTTTGCCGATTCCTTCCAGGCCCTGGTCACACATTTCACTGGACTTTGTGACAGGTCTTCCTCCCTCACGTGGTCACACAGTGGTCCTTACGGTCGTGGACCGTTTTTCGAAATCAGCCCATTTCATCGCCTTAAGTAAACTCCCGACCGCACTGGAAACCGCCCAGCTGCTCATTCGTCACGTCTTTCGCCTGCATGGTATCCCTCTGGATATTGTTTCGGACCGGGGACCCCAGTTCATCTCTCAAGTTTGGAGGCGGTTTTGCCGAGCCATGGGGGCAACGGCCAGCCTCTCATCCGGATACCATCCCCAGTCTAATGGGCAGACTGAGCGGGTTAACCAGGACCTGGAAGCGGCTCTGCGGTGTGTCTGTCTCGACCAGCCCTCATCATGGTCCATCTTCCTGCCGTGGGTGGAGTACGCCCACAACACTTTGGTCACATCAGCCACAGGTCAGTCCCCCTTCTACGCAGCCTACGGCTACCAACCTCCACTATTCCCTTCCCAGGAAGGCCAGGTCGACGTTCCCTCTGTCCAGTTGCACTTGAGGCGTGCCCACCGGGTTTGGCGCGAGGCTAGGGCGGCCTTATCGCGCACTGCGACCCGCAACCGCCAGATTGCGGACCGACGGCGACGGCCCGCACCAGCTTATGAACCTGGACAGAGGGTCTGGCTGTCTTCTCGAGACCTGCGGCTGGCAGGCAACTCCCGGAAGTTGGGTCCCCGGTTCATCGGCCCTTTCGAAATTGTGAAAATGGTGACTCCGGTGTCTGCAAGACTGCGTCTGCCTCCCACCATGAAGGTACACCCTGTTTTCCATGTTTCATTACTCAAGCCAGTGTCTTCCAGCCCCCTAAACACATCTACGACATCGCCGCCGGCACCTCGCATTGTCGACGGCGATCCTGCATACACGGTCAGGGAGATTCTGGACTCCAGGCCTCGGGGCAGAGGTTTCCAATACTTGGTCGATTGGGAGGGCTACGGGCCAGAGGAGCGACAGTGGGTCCCCCGCTCCTGGATCCTGGATCCGTCCCTGTTGCGTGATTTCCATGCTGCCCATCCGTCTAAGCCAGGTGGTCCGCCAGGGGGCGTCCGTTAAGGGGGGGGTACTGTCATGATGCAGGGCTCTCAGTGTGCTCTTTTCCTTTTTTCAGTCTCTGAGTGATTGAGGGGGGCGTTTCCCCTGGCGCCGCACCTGCGGCGCATCAACATTAAGCCTTTATAAGGACTCTGACGTCGCCTGGACGACGTCGGATTATTCTTCTCAAGTCTACAGCCATTGCCTTGTGTACTTGCTATAGTTCAGTTTTTTGCTCTCGTAAGTTTTTGCTACGCTGTTTTGTGTTGTGACTTTTACCTGTGATATCTGTTAATCAAGAGACATTGAGTTACTAGTAGATATTTTTTCATCTTGCCTTTTGCAAGCACCTTGTGTTTTTCTCCCATTTTTTCCATCCTGGCTGGGGCCAGCGCCTTTTGTTATTTCCCTTGTTTTTTGATCTGTAAATAAATCCTGTCAAACTCCTCTGTTGCCGTGATCTTGGGATCCACCTATCCAGTTCCAACTGGACCCCCATGACACAGTGTCTCTGTGTCAGTCATTGATTAGCCTGGTCGCTGAGGGGAAAAAGCTCTTTCTGTGCTGGGTTTTCGCCACCTTGAGCAGACGGAGCCTTCTCCCAGAAGGGAGCAGGTTAATGCACTGCCTGGTTAAAGAGGCCATGACCAAGGTGGGAAGGGTCGGCAATAATCTTCCTGCTTTTCGGGCTGCTCGAGCCGAGGACTACCAGGGGAATGCTAGGCGCTAAGCTAACTTACTCCGCACCAGCTATGAGCTGGCTTGTCAGTAATCCCTGCCTCCATGGCAGCAAAAAATATGTACGAAGCAGTTCATGCGACACACCGAGCAAGAAGAGAAGAGAAGATGAGAGAAGTCATGCTAACCACTAAGCTATAGTGAAGTATAATCAAACGCCAAAATACTGGTACTGTTAACTTTTGACCAAACTAATAAGCCATACAAAATTTGAGCAACTGACAAAGGTTGACTCAGGACACCAGGAAGGAAATGCTATGATTTGGCAGCACGGTGGTGTTTAAACACTAAAGGATTTTTTTTAAGTGAATGTTATTTCCAGTATTCTAGAGTATTTTGAGAGCAAATCTGCCATCCATCCATTTTCTTAACCGCTTGCTCCTCACAAGGGTGCTGGCGCCTATCCCATCTGGCTATGGGCAGGCGGGGTACACCCTGAACTGGTTGCCATCCAATCGCAATGTATGAAACTATACTATTGATAATATGTGAAAATTTGCAAGTATATTCTCATTAGTGACGTGAGATTGAGTCCGGGCTTCGGCCTTCCTGGATGGAGTTTGCGCTCCCCGTACATGGAATTTCTCCAAGTTCTCCGGTCTCCTCCCACATTCCAAAGACATGCATGGCAGGTTAATTGAACACTCTAAATTGTCCCTAGGTGTGATTGTGAGTATGGATGGTTGTTCGTCTATGTGTGCCCTGTGATTGGCTGGCAACCAGTTCACAGTGTACCCTGGCTACTGCCGAAGCTGGCAGGGATAGGCTCCATCACCCCCGCGACCCTTGTGAGGAATAAGCGGTTAAGAAAATGGATGGATGGATGGATGCTGAGCAAGGCCGGAATGTGGTGAAAAGATTTTTTGCAAAAATGAAATATACCAAATTAAAAAAACGCTGAGGTCAGTCTTTAAGAAAACGTTTACACACATACCAGTAATGGGAACACTGCTCAAAGGAATAGAGAATGATGTCCAACATTTTCAGGTCAAATTGAAAACAGTTTAGGAAATCCAGACATTGAAAAAATAAATAAATAACAAAATTATATATATATATATATATATATATATATATATATATATATATATATATATGTTTTCTGACCATAACCTAATCTGTTTGTATTGGCACATCCCCAGAGTATCCAGTAATTCTACTTCGTGCTGTTGTGTCACAGTGAGATAACACATTTATAGAAAGCTAAATTGAATGTTAGTGGAAACGAGCGAGAACAGTAATACACTGAGGTAATATAGTAAACATCCCCTGTCACTAAATTGAATCAGACCCTCAACACAAGTTCTGGCTTGTTGTAACCACCGCCCTCAAATCTCCTCCAAAGCATTAATAGACATACACAGCTGATACCCTGTTGAGCTGCACGACTCATTTAAAATTCACCAGTAGCATCAATAACACAGCAGTACAAATTCAAACAAAAGCCTGATGTAACTCAATCACTGCAGTGAAAAGGTGTGTCTCCCCGCTGTGAGCAAAGCTCCAACTTGAAGTAACAAATAAAAACATAATACAATGAAGACCACATTTTTCCAATGAATCAAATATATTGTGTGTGCCTGAGTTCATCAAAAAGATATACACAAGAAACATAAAAGCTTACATCATGACTATTACTGCATGTGATAACTTTCTGAAATGTCCCAATGGAAGTAACGTATCAGAAGAAAAGGAAGCAAGTGGTCACTTGCTTTCGGTGAAGGCGGCGTGGGTTCGTATCCCTGCTTGGGAGACCATGTTTGCGTGCGTGCATGTTTGCATGTGTAAGTGGGGGGGGGGGGGGTCAGTCACTGCTTCGTGACTGCTAGCTCACCTGACACACGCACACACAAACACTGCAATGGCTTTTAAAACCAGTTTAAACATTTTGGTCCCATAGCCATGTAGCATTAGCACCACACCCTCACAATCAACCACCACTCAGTGAGAATTTGAGTTTTGACTGAATTATATGCTTCTATTTGTCTGGTTTTGTAATTAAATGACATCAAAGACCTTTTTGGAAGACCTTTTCAATAAAAGTTACCCACCTGCCCCACTTAATAGTTTAGAATACAATTAAATACAAAATCATCTAAATTCTAGTTCATCTGTTTGTCCCCCCCTCACTTTTTCCCCTTTCACCTAACTGCAGTTATTCTTTATTGATGTCACGTGATCAGACTTATGCAAGGATGGAGACTGATTTAGCTTTATAGTATACTTTTTTTTTTGTCCTCATCTAGACCCTTTTTAGGATGGTAATGACTAAAAAGAGAAAGATGAGTAAGTAATCCACATTTTCTTTCCCTTTTCTAAATTTTATACCCCAGCCAGTAAGTTGGAGTGTCTATCATTTATTTGTGTTTTATAACATCCCTGGTCCAAGACCCGGCTATCCATTGGCTTCAGTGTTGTCACTAGTATAAGAAATACTTCATTCTGTGACACACAGGTCAAAGCATGACTATGACTTTACTGATCCTTACATTGTTGATCTTGACTGCAGTGGAAAGCTTCAAATTTTACGACTCAAAGAGGAATACTTGGAAACATGCAGTGACCATGTTTACATGTAGGCAATAACCCTTATAAACCCCCCCATATTGGCAAGTATTCGGGTTTGTAAGGCCATGTAAACATGCACAACAACCCGAATATGGGTTTTTAAAAACCTGAATAAGACCCCTGGGTTACCCCTTTCACAACTGGAATTCTTGCTCATATAAACGCATTCGGAGTACCTCGATCGAACGAGGCATTATTTTTCTCTGTGCGCATGCTCGCAATTATGTAATGGCGCAAGGCTCGAGGTCTCCACTAAACTAAGAAAGCTGGTGTGGCAGTGGAAGAGTTTTTATTTTTATTTTTTTATTTTAGATGTGCCTGGTTTAGTGACACTTTAGTCACAGAAAGCTGATCTAAACATTTCGCCTGCTAAGACCACACATTTAAGGGAAATGAAAAGAGCCAATTTGATTGACCATGAATGATCGAAAGTCGTCTCTGACCACTTCCACTACGACACAGCCCTCCCGCTTGGTGATCCGCATTTACACTGGTCACGAAAATAAAGTCCTTCATTCAACCCTATGAGAAGGTCAAAAACAGCTGGGAGAGACTCCAACACGAGATTGGATGGATGGACAGGTCACAAAAATAGTGGAAAAGTTGTGAACTGACTTATTTGGTTTAAAAGCGGCAGTATTTTGACACTTGTAAGACTCTAAGAATGTAAATTGTTTCTTAAAACCTTTTTTAAGATGAAGAACAGAGTATCACTTTTTCGAAAATTTCTTATCATGTTCATGTTCAGTTGTGTTCAATATCTGAAAACAATCAATGGCAGTCAAGACAATCAACGAGCCAACCAGTTTAACGGACCAAATTTTAAGTTGACCGCAGCATTTATACTGTATTTTTAACTAAAATGAAAACATGACACTATTTTACATTTCACAACAGTAAAACTCAGATTTTCAGTATAAGGACATTAATTTTAACAGCATCCATCTCAACTTTCCATGAGCTAAATAAGCATTCAAGATTGCATATTTACCACAGACTAAAAGAATGAAAGGAGTTAATAGCGCTAACATGATTGTAACCTTTTTTCTGTCATGCATCTCTGGTGCAACTCCCTCTGTGTCTTGCAAGCCACTCTCTTTAAAGTCATCAACACTTGTCTGGGTAAAATAAGCAATAAAGGAACTTTGACATGCTGCTGAAGCTGCTTGACCTTCAAGCCCCATAAAGACACAAAAGGAAAACATCCTTTGTTTGGAGGTCAACCATTACTTTCATTTTAACTTGCTGTCTGTGGTGTGGGCATCTCACGCTTGCATTATTTATGAAGCCTGAGAGTGTTGCAGCCTGATTTTAAAATGTATGTGATGCAATTTGACGACTAATTAAACCTACAGCTATGGCGACCACAGTGCTGGTGGAAAAGATTTTGCAACCTTGCGAGAGGTCTGAAAAAAGGAAATTGAGTCACGCATTGCCCATGTATAATTTGCCACCTTAAGCGCAGACCTTCATGGTGGTCCCCACAGCAAGTGAAAAAATAAAAAAAAGCAATTTTGTCTTTGTTTTATAGTTGGAGTAAAGCGGCTGAGCGATTTGTATCACTAGAGGAACATTTTGTGCTTTGATAGCTCATAGAGGCTGCAGCCTACAGGAAATGAGACTGGGTCTTTCATTTCCCTGTTGCTATCTTCACTCACAAACTAAATAAGGACCCCTTTGCCAAAGGCCCCGATTACATCTACCTGCTACTCACATTGCAAGAGGATGAAAGCATTTCTGTCATCAAGAATGTAATCTGCATCATGAATTTCATATTCGTGGTAAATACTCAAAAGCAACAAGGTCAAGAGCTTTGGGGGAAACGGGACCGGTATGATAATTGATTTCATTTTCCGAACAGTCTCCGCACCAATGGGTAGTGAAGGATAGATTGACTGACATGACTGGGAGACGCATGCTGCATGAACAATGGATTCCACAAAAGGAGAAGAGAGCAAGAAAATCAGTCAGATTTTATCAACGTAATTTATTTTACAATTGAGGCTGAATACAAGAACCTATGACAAAACATGCTTTAATGATGTCCTGCTTGCTATACAGTACAACTTGTACGAGGACCCTGCCCACCCAGGTATACGACTTACATGCTACATGTTCTCAGGCCTCTCAATTGAACACTATCGTTTCGTGCGTCTTTGTGTCTGAGCATTGTAAGTATAGTTTTTATGTTGGCAGGGTTATTCAATATTCATTCTTTATCTCCATCCATCCATCCATCCATCCATCCCATTTACTACCGCTTATCCGGGGTCAGGTCGCCGGGCCAGCAGCTTTAGGAGAGAAGATCAGACTTCCCTCCTCCCAGCCACTTAAGCAGCTCCTCTGAAAAACAAAACAAAACAAAACAAAACAAAACAAAACAAAACAAAACAAAACAAAACAAAACAAAACAAAACAAAACAAAACAAAACAAAACAAAACAAAACAAAACAAAACAAAACAAAACAAAACAAAACACCCTCACTCAAGATATTTTTCTTTTGTATGGTTTATGTCCCTGGAAACATTGAAAAATCTGTCAACCTGAGTGTGGGAGGTTATTTTGACACTTCAACAGAACAGCCAATTGAAAGCATAGTACAAGTACACTATGTTGCAAGATTGAAACCAACTTTGCTTCATGATGTATGCCGGCCAACTCTGTACTTCATACCTTTGTTGCCCTCTGAATGAAATCAGTTTAGTCCTAAGGCTTTATGAGGTTACGCATCCCAAAATGGTCGTTGGTGCAGCCATTTAGGCAAGATAGGAAACACGTGCCACTACTTTGAGTAAACGGCAAATGCCACACTTGAACAATGATTGACAGCTGTTGTAGGCCAGCTGCCACAATGAGAAGAGGAGGAAAAAAAAAAAAAAAAAAAAGATAAGCATGCTCCTGCCTACCAAAGGAAGAATTAGTAGTAGCTGATATTGCACTTTGTACATGGTGGCTGAATCAGCAGATGCTAACTGTTAGCACACGCACACACGTTGGGGAAATAATCTGTTTTGTTCATTTGTGCTGCAACTGTAATATATATTACACAGTTGAATTTAATAACTGACCAACACCATAAAAAGACTTTTTACGGCACAAATGATGCCGGCCGCGGCCCAATTAACAGCTAGGTTGCTAATGTACCTAAATAACACAGCAACATGTGTCAAACTGCTAACTCTGATGGCATTTTGAGCACACATAAAGGGGAAATAAATCCGGATTGTACAAACTTGTCATGATCAGATTTGAAAGCACTCACCGGCAAGAGAGGAGCTAATTCGCTAAGTTTGAAAAAAAAAAAAAAAAAAAAAAAGCCCTCCTCGATAACGCGAACATCTTTACCAGATAAAAATGCATGCAGAGCCTCTCGTTGTTCAAATTTAACAAGGAAAGAACAGAATTAAGTGTAGCAGACATTCATCTGTTAGGTTTGTTTGTCCATAAAACCAACCAGCCATTGGCACTTATTGGTTTCGTCCCGCCCTCAACAACGCCTGATTGGTCTGACCTAAAAAAAGGTTTGCTGCAAACGTATCAGCGGGACTAGTACAGGATGTATTCTCCCGAGTTTGTGAACTCACAAATAATGCAAGAATTCAGCTTGATGGCAAGGTTAGCCATTCCATTGGCAATCCAACATGTCCACCTCGCGCATGTACAGTATATCATGCCCTTTTCATCAAAGTCACTGTCAACATTCTTGGACGGAAAGTTGAAGGATAAACGCTAGTTTTCCCCCTCACTGACATTGGAGCCCATTGATGCTGCGCCAATCATTTCCTGCCACAGGAGGGGCGTGTTCAGAGAAAGTCACGTGACGACAGGATGTCTATTGGCTGCTTGTTGACCTTTAAGATGTCAATGAAAAGGTTGGACTCCTCATTATATGATTCCCTTTTGATTTAAAAGTTATACTGCTGTATATTTATTTGTTAAGGCAAAGCATGTGCACTTTGTGAAAAATATGCCAGTATCTATCGTAACACAACAAATCAGGTTGAATGGTACATGGACTTTCACTTGTATAGTGCTTTTCCACCTACAGGGTCCTCAAAGCACTTCACACTGACTCCTCATTCACATACGGATGGCGCAGCATCAGGGGCAACTTTGGTGTTTCGGTATCTTGCCCATTTGGGGATCAATCAGCACTGCGGATGCTTAATGCCAAACAATTAAAAACTAAAATAAAGCTTAGGATTGACGGGTGGTGTCCAAACTCGGCCAGGGTCCTGCAGGTTTTGCATGTTCGCGCGCGCCAACGCACCTATTCCAGTGAACTGGATCGTTATCAGGCTTGATGATGAGTTTCAGGTGTGTTGGAGAATCGAAACATTTAAAACCTGCAGGACTCCCTCCTTCGAGGATCAAGTTTGGACACAACTGGGAAGGTTAGCTACTGAAATTGATTGGAATATAATGCTGAAAGTCATTACGATCAAATGGCTTGAAGTCGAGAACAATCTGTAAACCTTTTTATTGTGTGAAGATGGGCTTTATTCAATAAACTAGAAAATATTAACTTGATATAGTACCACAGTCAAACAAAACTGAAGAAAATATTTCACCTTATAGGCAGTTACTTTATTTATATTTGACCAAACTGGCTGTTAGGCCAGTTTGCCATTGTGTACCACCTACGCTGGCTGGAGGAATATTGCATTGCCGGTCTTGACACAATATGGACGTGATTTATTTGATCCTTTTGTTAGTGGGTGTTATTCACAGGAGGTTGAATAAAATTACTCACACACATCAAGGCATCTGTACAGTAGGTAGCCATGGCAACAGTAGTGCCAGCAGGTTTTAAGTGGAAGTGTTAGTCACTGCTATTGTTTTAATCTTCTTTTATGAATATGGATTGCACATCTGGATCTGACAAACAACAACAAAGATAGCAATTTTGTATTTGACGTATATTTTTCGTATGACCAGCTATATTTAAACATGAGTGACGGCGACAGATGTGTTTTGTTGCTGTGATAGGTATTGTAAATATTAAGTCTTCGTTATTTATTTACCCACATTTATAATATTTTAGCTCAGCCTTGGCAGGTATATTACGGTAGTGAGTTAACAAATTAACAGAGATTAACACTTGGAAAGAAAAGCTTATTATCATATCCAGGGCATGCCCCTTTATGTCCCTTTAAAAATCAGTCAAAAATAATGCTTGCCGATTGTTTTTTCCTTTATAGACTCTAACCAGTTACAGCAGTTGTACACACGTAACACTAGTGTAATCATTTATTACACATATAACTATACCATAAAATTGTATTCGTAAATATATATAAGGACATTTGCATTTTGGGGACTGAACAGGAAAGTTATTGCTTTATTGCGAATAGCGAAAATCTGCGTATAATTGATGCCGATTGAAAAATATAAATACTGGAGGGGGTAAAAAAGGTTATTTACACATTATATAGTTTTTTAATTCATCTTCTGATTAATTTTAATCAGTATTTACTACTGCCAAAAATTGGCATCAGCCTAAAATAAAATACCATTGAAATCAGGAAGTGTGCTTGCCAGCTGTTCATACTAGGGATGTTCGATACCACTTTTTTTTCAGACCGATGCCGATACTCAGACCCTCAGTACTCACCGATACCGATACCAACTGCCGATACCAGTAGTACATTTTGACAAATAAAAAAAATCACTCAAAGATATTTTTAAACAAATATATTTCCTTTAATTTTGACAACAACAAAAAAACAGCACAGTCACTCTTCAATAGTCTTAAAGCTCAAAATAAAACACAAAAATACTCTTTTAGTTTAAGATTCACAATTTTGAAGTATTTCCAAACCGGTGAAGTTTTGGTGAAAAACTGCTACAAGCTAGCGCCAGTTACAGGCAAGGGGGACTCACTTAACGTCTTCCCCCTCTGCCATCCGTCGCTTGTACTCGTCTGCGTCACGAGTACTTGAGTACTTGGAAAAAGGCTGGTATCGGCCCGATACCGTTACCTGGTATCGGTACTCGCCCATCCCTAGTTGATACAATCAATATTTTGCACTCGTAGGCTACTTGATATCTGTTTCAGCCATATCCTACTGAGGAGGCAAATGCTTGTGAGTGTTTGCGAAGGTAGCGATTTATCGGCAGGGTTCGTTCAAGGTCATAACATTCGCAGCACGTTTGCTAAATGCTCGCCAAATGTTTGCATTGGTGTTTCTTGTTTTGAATATTGAAATAACATTAAAACTGTTGGTGAACACCTGGAGAACGTTTAGCCAAGGTTTGTTGAACATTGCGTCTTTGAACGAACCGTGACGAGAAATCAACACTCGCAAACACATAAACGTAGGCCTCCTCAGTGAGATCATGAGATGCAGACTTTGGTGATGTGTTGATCTCTTTGTTAACAGGTATCAAAGCTCAACTCAACTTAACTGTCTTGCTTTTTAGCACAAATTGTTTTTGGAAACGTTTGGGCAGCCCCACATTAAACCATGTCTCTGTTTCCTTTTCTGTTGTTGATCTGTTTTAAAATGGGGGAAGAGAGACCTGAGATGTGATAACTGTACAACAGCCTTGTGCCTCATCTGAATAGTTTTGCAAACTGTTCATTTTTAGCAATTACAACAGGTTGTTTTGTCCTGGTGTCCTGTATATTAAGGATGTAAAGGATAAATCTAAAAGAAAAGATTCATGCGAAATGGTGATCGAAAGAGTAAGAGGGGACAAAATCAATTGAGCAAGCCAGTCAACTTGACAGCTTGACAACGTTCTTTCAATTGAGGTGTCAACAGCAGCAATTGCTGCCCTCATCCTTTCGGTGTTTTTCGCTTCCTTGGTTCTATCCATTGTGTTCTTCCTCTCATACATGTCTTTCTTAATCACTCAGAAAATTTCAATAGCATCTTTTTCACTTTTCATACCTTTCAATTTTCTCTCCTGGTGGGTCCCTCATTTTCTTAACAAAGATGCATTCATTGGTAAACGATTCCCGCTGGAGAGTGACACATTTAATCTTGTTGTTGTGCAATCTCGAGACTGTAAAGCTCCAGTGATTCTTACATTTTCCTTGCCAATGATCATTATTACTCTTTATTATCACGCTGTGTATCTTATCTTAGCAGAACAGACTAGAGAAGACACAATCAAATATGGAGTCCTAATGAATAAAATAAGCAAAGTGGGACTACATTGCAACTACGTTTAAAATTCCAGTATATAGTTCTAAAATAAGCAGTATGTTTCTTTCATAATTGGGCAAAATTGTTTTACATGCTACCCATTTAGAGATTCTCGATCTCGGTGGCTCTGAAGACATTTACGTTATGGGTCATCCCGTGTCAATTCAATCACCCTCCTCAGTGACGCCTCTTCAAATTGTACATGCAGCATACAAAAATATGCTTGTAATTACACAATGAATAAAGTGTTTTACATTTACATTATCCTTTCTTTTAATCTGCATTTAATTTTGTGGCTCTGTTTTTACTGCCAGAATCAGCTTAAAGGCAGTTAAAACACCAGTTGACCTATTTCCCGGACATACGAATTTTTCAGAAAATATCCCCAAATAATACCATTATGCAAATTAAAGCTTCGCACATAGTGAAGGAGTTGGATAATCACTTATTTTTATTACCTCCAAATGTTAATGAAAGGTGACTGTTGATGGGGTAAAAAGCACAATCCTATCAACATGTGCCCACAGTGGCCTGAAGTAGGGGTCCAAAATGGTCATTTTGTCACATAGCCATATTTGGAGCGCTACTGTACCACCTCTAAAGACATGAGAAAGTGCCTGTAAACTCTCTGAATACATAATACAGTTCCCAGATATGATGATAAATCAGTTGCAACCCCACCGACACAAAACATTTCTGAGATAGGGCCCCCCCAAACTGTCAACAAAATGTGGTCGGCCATTAAAATAAATAAATAAATAAATAAATAAATAAATAAATAAATAAAAATCTTTCAAAGGGTTAACATCTGTTTAATAAAATAAAAAATAAAAATAGTAAATGTAGACTCTGACAGAGCCAGCATACATATAGCAATTTACAAATGTGTACCTACCTTCCAACTATCTGCAAGTCTTCCCTCATCACATCCATAAATCTCCTCTTTGGTCTTCTTATATTAACATTTACGTTAATATTCCTAATGTACCTACCTCACCCATTCAGAAAGCTGAATAAGTTTTATCGTCAGCTTTTCGCAGTCCTTGAACACGTGATGAAGGCTTCCGTAAGCGAGAGCACAATGAGGAGGGATGGGAATTCTGGGAATGAAGACGTGCTGAAATGGCTTGTCAGTCAGGCTGCACTTGTGCATTAAAAGTTCAGAGAAGACATATTGACTCAATCATCCCTGAGTGCCCTTGCTTGCTGGCTTCCAGACAGATGGAGCCTTGATGCTAATTATAATGGGAAGACAAAGTCTCCCTTGCGGGCAAGTAAAGAGAAGATATAGCTTTAGCAAAGTTATCAATCATATCTCCTAGTTCAGCAGCTGCAAGGAGATCATTAAATTATCACTTACATGCCATTATTTGCGGCCAAAATGATGAATTGTCTTTACCAGTGCCAAGCCAACGTTTTATTTACGAGAATTTTTTTTTTATCATAAACCTTGTGAAACACTCGAGCCAGGAATGTTTCAGAAATGGTTGGATTTTAGGCTAAGCACATTCAAATACTGGTATACACTCAAAAAATAAGCATCTGAATGTTTAAAGTAATCATGACGTTTGAGTCTTTTTATTCCACACGACCTATAAGCATTAAAACATTTTCGTGCTTTTATCTTATTAGAGAACAAAAAGGAAAAAAATATGCCTACATTGGGGAATAATAATAATAATAATAATAATAATAATAATAATAATCATATATATATATATATATATATATTCTTATTAATAATAAAAATAACGCCTACATTGGGGAGGAATTGTGTGATTTTATTTCTCATCTTTAGCTCAGTGTGTGCAGAATGAACTTTTAACATATTTATTTTAAATGTTTGACATCTCGTGGGTTTATCTGAAGTGCGATGGTATGAAGGCGCATTACATGCACTTAGTGACCATTTCATTTCATATACAGAAGCGCTATAATCAAATCTTACATTAACACCTCTCCTCTTTGCACCGTCTATTATGGATGCGTTTTATACATTTCAAGAAATGAAAAAGTACTCAAGGCAAAATCTACAAAACTTTCAACTCTGTTCCGTCTTGCTAAAAAGGCAATAATTCACCATAATAATACATATTATTGAACTAGTAGTCATAACTAATTCAAAATGATTCTATCTGCAAAAAGGTTTTAGAAGGTTGGGCGGAAAACCTGTGTCATTTGATGGGAAAGTGTTTGGTTGTTTTAAAATAATATTATTGTAGTTTATTTTTTTTATTTTATTTTTTTAAAACACAATGCTTGCAGTGATGTATTTCTAATTATGAAATATCTTTATTGACAGATTCAGTCCATTAAAAACAAACAAACAAACCCATCACACTGGAATAGGCACTCAAGAAATTAAATTTTGAAAGTGGGTGGAGCGAGCCGTTACTTTCCACAAGTAGAAACAAGTAGCGAGTAGCAAGTGACTTTCAGCTTTTCCCTGTCAGGAGTATCAGCATGTACTGTGCTGTGCAGTATTGTCATATAGATCATTAAGAAAAGGCGTTATAAAAAGAATTTCAAAGAAGAAGCAGATACAACATTGCGGTGAAGAAAATTGAACTGTGTTGAGCCAGAAAACACATTTTTAAAAATTATTATTTTGTTTAACTTCTCCAATATTTGCACTTTATTCTGTGATAAGGCTATCAACGGGAGTTGAGTTGAGTTATTACATTTATGCATTTAAGAGACAGTGTGTATGATTTAGTGCCAACTAGTGGTGAACTAATGGAACCAAATGATTTTGGAGCATGCACACTATAGTACCTCAGAGATACCACACTTTTCCATATTTTTGACAGATTCGCAAAGTCTTTCTCTGGTATTTGTAGCAGAAAGATGTCGGCAAAACATGTCAGCCTCCTGTAAGCCACGGCACGGCACAGCCTATCTAATATAACAAGCGATGATTACATCTACAATTAAAAATAAATGTTAGTTGATGTGAGAGAAACCTTGTTTTAATTTTACTGAAACTAATAGTGGCTTTTTAAAATGAATGATTAGTTCACCACTAGATGGCACTAAATCCTACACACTGTCCCTTATACGTTGTGTGCACAGTTAAAATTTAGCTTTTTGATGGGAACATCATTGTTGTTTCAAATATGATTGAACTCAAGTATTTATTTTATGAAATCAGAAACATGGAAGCTGACAGATTGGGATCGGCTTTTGAGTTGCCGTGAGTTAATATATTCAGACGTTAATGACAGATGAATGTGTCTTTCTTTGATGAAAGGCAGTGGTCTCACTTTCCACATCAGTAGCTTGGCTTGGCTGCCTTTTGCATGTTAAACTTGGAGATATGGGTAAACGCAAATGTGACAAGTGTCTGATACAAGGTAATTCTGAGGACAGTTCTCATTGGCTCAAATATGCTTTCATAAATCAGAAGAATCTGGAGACACTTCCTTTAACAAAGTGAGCTTTTGTTACATGATGGCTGATTTGTAAAATGCCAACATTTGTCACGAGACTAGAATGCTACATTTATCTAATCTTTGCATAATCTTGTTGTGGGTTCCAACTTTCGATCAAAGTCTACAATATAACAGAAATTTTGATGACTAAATTAACCTTTGACATTGATTCATTACCAAACGAGAATTATTGTGACTTGATTTTCAAAGTATCTGTTTGACATGTAATCTATGCCATTTACAAAACAGACAGGAGTACAAAACAGTGGTCTTAAGATGTGTTATATTTCACACTTGATGTTTAGCTGTAGGTTGTTCTGGATAAAGAGAGGGTGGAATAAATTATGAAACAAATAAAAATGAATTACGTGAGTGTAAGGTTATTTAATGATAAGACTTCCTTATTTTTCAGATGAATCTGATTTTTACACGTGCTTGGGCAGTTCCCTCGTGTCAAATCTCGGCTGACTGACTAAATGCGCATCAAACGATTCTTTAAAGATACTTAGTGTAAAAAAAAAAAAAAAAAAGGTTTATGAGAAACACTATGATTTTTGGGTGAGAATGATGCTTGTGGGTGAGTGAATGCGGATGTGAGGGACATATGCAGAAAAGGGCAGATGGTGGAAATTGGATGCAATAAGAAATGAAAGGGCACTCATGCAGTAGATAGCTGGAGTAGTGATGTGCAAGCATAGTTAGTTATTTTCTTCCTGAGGGTACATCACCAGTAGGGCAAATGAAATACTTGTCTGAGCGTAAGAAAATCAATTTTCCTTTTTGGATAGTGTTTGGTCACAGATGTAGAAGTTAGAATAACGGTTAGGTGGGGAAATGATGCAAGTTCAGTGAATCAGCACTTTGACAATTGACCTGTATGGTCGGAACGGGATCTCCACCGTTGCTGAACAACTGTGTTCAGTGTCTTCTGTGAGTCTGTTTTTATGAAATGTGAATACAAAAGAAAAATTTGGATGGTCAGATCCAAATGCAGTGATCTCTTGGACCGTACTATATAACTAAAGCAAGCAGAATTGTAAAATACATGTGGTGTATATTTGTATTGAAGTTAATTTTGCAAACAATTATCGGCTTACTTATCGGTTATTGGCACTTTCTAAATTATTGGTTTATCGATATCGGTTGAAAATAGCATTGTGGAGCATCCCTACTTGAGTATGTCTAATACATTCCCAAAATAAAATGCAATCATCCATCCATCCATCTATCTATCTATCTATCTATCTATCTATCTATCTATCTATCTATCTATCTATCTATCTATCTATCTATCTATCTATCTATCTATCTATCTATCTATCTATCTATCTATCCATCCAACCCCCCAACCCACCCACCTATCTATCTATCTATCTATCTATCTATCTATCTATCTATCCATCCATCCAACCCCCCAACCTATCTATCTATCTATCTATCTATCTATCTATCTATCTATCTATCTATCTATCCATCCAACCCCCCAACCCACCCACCTATCTATCTATCTATCTATCTATCTATCTATCTATCTATCTATCTATCTATCTATCTATCTATCTATCTATCTATCCATCCAACCCCCCAACCTATCTACCCATCTACCTACCTATCTATCTATCTATCTATCTATCTATCTATCTATCTATCTATCTATCTATCTATCTATCTATCTATCTATCTATCTATCTATCTATCTATCTATCTATCTATCTATCTATCTATCTATCCATCCATCCATCCACCCAACCCACCCACCCATCCCCCCACCCATCCATCCATCCATCCATCAAATCTATTTTTTTTTTTTAATCTGTATGCCCAGAGAGTTGCAATGGAGTCCCAAACATGGTAGAGTAGATTTGCCTCGGCACGAAAATTGAGATGAACGCAATTAGCCCAATGCAGTAAAGAAGAGCAACCCAAGCAGAATCTGTTTCCGAAAGTTGTTGTCGAAACATACACACAGAGATCCCGTGGGAGTTCAATTTTCAGGGGTCTAGCAGTGCTGCACCTGCTCTTCATCCTAACTTCAGCAGATATAAGTCCTGCTGCTGGATTATTGCCCTTCTGGCCTGTCTCTTATTTCTCTGTCAACCTCTCAAAATTGAGAGACCTAGCAAACCTGTCCACAGTGCAGGTTGTACTTTCAGTTATCTGTCTTGCCTATACCTGTTGTCTGTCCCACCAGCACAACAGCATGTGAAATTGACTCACAATTGCTATTTCTTCTGTATGTGATCACAATTAAACCACAGCTCAACTACTCAGTGGTCCAAAAGTAAAATTGTTGGCCCCTTAAGATGGACAAAAATGGTTATATTATTGTGAAGAAAAATAATTATGTTGACTCACCCTTTAAAAGTAACAAAAATGACAAAGAGAAATACCGAAGAAGCATTCAGATATTAAAACTGAAGCTGAGATAAAAAGTAATAAAGCCTCTATGTATGGTGCAATACTACATATTTATTTCTCAATAGTGCTTTGCTACCATTTGTAGACTAATAAAAAAGGCAATGGTTGTTTCATCACTATTATTAAAGGTAGTTTTAACAGTGAAAAGGTGTAATAAAAAGTGAGTGATTCTCCTCAACGCTGCGCCATCCCAGGATCAGTGACATTAAGATCACATTGGGGACATAATGTAATTTACATGCTTCATCAGCTAATGCAACACAAATCCATTTTTGCTCAAACAGGAAGGGCCACATACATTATCTTGATGACCACACAGAGTCAAAAAGGCGGGACGACTCATGAGACGAAATGAAATTATTGCCCACCTCCATTCTAAAAACAAAATAACCCCCCTTGCACTCTAATTTAGGGTTCTGAATACTGGGACCAGAATATACATTTACATCACCACAGTTGGCTTTTATGTCACTGTTAAGTTCAGTGTTTATGTTTTTCATAATAACTCCCATTAGCTGATGGCAAATCTCCCATAATTATTAAATTCTCACGTGGATGGACTGATATGAAAAGGGAAAGTTACTCTAGATGCTAAATCACAAAGTGATGTTGAAAGCTGACTATTCTGTGTTTATTTTCGGTTCTGAAGCATGCCGTGTAAGTTGTGAGTGGGTGCCGGCGGTCTGCCCGGCAGTGTCACGCAACCTGGTCCAAGCTGGGCTGCAGCCGGCGCGGGGACGCCTACATTTCCGGGTTTGGATTTTTGCGCCGCCAGGCCAAACAAATAGATTTATGAAATATGAAAGCCTCCGCGCTGGGCGGAAGCTGGCAGTGTCCCAGGTTCCCGGCAATCAGCGCATGGTTGAGAGGGATTTATCGGCGGTGGTCTTCCTCCACCAAATTGAAGGTACATGGCTTCACCATCGTTAAGGTATATAGACATTTGGATTTACTACTTTTGACCACATTTAAACGATCGAAAGCTTGTGGACAAAATGTAGCGAGCATTACAGACCACGTCCGGCTCAGGCGCAATCAAATGATTAATTTGAACCCCGTTATTCTCTTTGTTCTCTTTGTCCTCTTCCAACTGTCTTTTTTTTTTTTTTTTTTTTTTTTAAGGAATGTTTAAGGAATGCACTTTTATGTTTTTTTTATTTATTTATTTATTTATTTATTTATTTATTTATTTATTTATTTATTTTTTTTATTTATTTTTTTTAGACCAATACCAATACTCAAATATAGGGATGGGAGAGTACCGATATCAGGTATCGGTATCGGGCCGATACCAGCCTTTTTTCAAGTACTCGAGTACTCGTGACGCAGACGAGCGACCGATGGCAGAGGGGGAAGACGTTAAGTGAGTCCTGCTTGCCTGTAACAGGCGCTAGCTTGCAGCAGTTTTTCACCAAAACTTCACCGGTTTGGAAATACTTCAAAATTGTGAATCTTAAACTAAAAGAGCATTTTTGTGTTTTATTTTGAGCATTAAGACTATTGAAGAGTGACTGTGCTGTTTTTTTGTTGTTGTCAAAATTAAAGGAAATATATTTGCTTAAAAATATCTTTTAGTGATTTTTTTTTATTTGTCAAAATGTACTACTGGTATCGGCAGTTGGTATCAGTATCGGTGAGTACTAGGGTCTAAGTATCCGTATCGGTCTGAAGAAAAAAGTGGCATTGAACATCCCTACTCAAATACATTATGATACATACAATTTCCAAAAATAAATTACCGATATATTTTTTTTAAATGACATATATCCTAACTATAGCAATTTTCCTTAGAATTGAATTAAATTAATGGCAATTATATATATTTTTTTTAATTTGCTCATAAAAGATGATGATGATAGTGAAAGAATTTCAAAAACTTGATAAATCAGATGAAACAAATAATCCAATGGCCAGGAAAAAAAAAAAGTCCAAATCAAAATGTGCTTGTACAACTTACAGTGAAGTGCAAATAATTCAATTCAATACAATAGTGTTTCAAGTAATATAATAATATCTACCATTAGGAATTCCTCAAGCTGTTTAGTGTGTGATATTTAATTATACCTTGTTTTGAAATCCATGCTTTTAAGTTGGAAGGCTGCTATATATTTCCGTTTCCTGTTTCATGTTCTCCGCTCGTCATTCATCTCATAGCAATGCAGTAGTCATAATAATATAAAAACATCTGTCTGTACTTCAGAGTTAATTAAATTGCGGTGGTCAATAAATGCAAAATACCCATTTCAACCTTTCGTTCCTGACCGAAAAATGGCCACAAGAGCGGGAGCCAATAGTGTTCGATTTCCGTTGCGAATACTGATACCTTGAAATGTGGCCTGGTATCACAATACCGATACCTGGTATCGGTACTCGCCCATCCCTCATTTTTTGCAATAGTTGAATCCAACGTGGGTTGGAACTTTGAACTCATTGCGCGGCGTGTGGCAGGCTTTATGTTCTATGCTATTTTATTAATTTATATACTTATATTTATTTATATACTTTGTTTCTTGTGTTCCCAGGTAACGAGAACTGTAAAAGTATTGTAAAAGAACCAGTTCAAATGTGAAAGGTACCCATTTCTTCTTAAATATATAAACATACAGTACATATATGTATAGAAATGTGCATTTTCTTATACATAAATTAAGGGAAAACCAAAGCAAGGAACCGCAAAGGGCTTTTTGCCAGTTATAATGCATATAAATTTATATTCAACTATGTACATATCCTCAATAATAATAATTTAAAAAAATGACTGACTGAAAAACTTATTTTTGGAAAAAAAAGCCAGTGCGCCCACCAAGAAGAAAAAAACCCAAAGGAGTTCTAAAAAAACAGAGTTCTGGAGACCCGGTGTGTCAGGCAGTACATGAAAGTAAACAGTTGAAGCACAAGCTGCTTATTATAGGAAACGTTCAGATTAATGTTAGCGGCGCACGCTCTACCTCCCGCTGTGCATGAAGATGACGAAACGTCTGCTCAATAACTACGTAAAAGTTTTTCTTTTTATCTTGAAATGGCTTACCTTAACAAGAATCCAAAGGATTCTGTAACCAAAGGTACATACAATCCTGGTGGATTAATGCGCCTTGTAAATGGTTGTCATGCTACTCCACTTTAAAGATTTTCCAACATGCCCAAACTACACCAATTTAAGTCAAAAGTGGTGGATGGTGTTAAAAAGTGATTATAGTCGCTCGCTTGATCACATTTTGTTGTAAATCAGCTTACAATTTGGTCCTCTAACAAGGCCTGGCAACTCGGAGATCAAGAACCAGCAGATGGAGCTTCTGTCAAGAATAAAAATAAAAGATTGATGTGTATTAAAGTTTCACGTTGTAATGTTCTCAACCATCAACTGGGGTCACGCATGGTTACCTGGTCCACAATCTTCTTCTTTTTTTTTTTTTTAAATGTTCCACTTTTTCATATTTTGATCAATATTCCATTTACTATTATGCTCCTCAGTTAGCAACCACAATTAGAATTTTAAATTATGACTGTGTCTAATGGCCATGTGATTAATCGATCATTCCCAACTACTCATCAGCAGGAACAAAGCGGTTTGATCGTCATCGCAAATTAAACAATGGGAGATTGTTAAGATGGAGAAGCTTGACACGCATCAAACTGACAGCTTTCTCTTCTCAGGCTAGATTTGAGCGGACCAGTGACATTTAACAAATGGCACCCCGACAACTGAGAGGGCAACGATGACTGCCGTGTGCGGAGGAACGCCGGCTGTAGGTACTAACACGAAATGATTGCTCGGTCATGTGCTTTTTCTCTTGTGTCGTTTCAGCTTACTGATGCGATATGTTTAAAATAATTCCCATTACCCAGTGAACCAACACAAAATATTTCCTGTAGATAATAAAATCGTCACAGCTGAGTTTGATTTGGGGTTTAGGCACAACATTAGTTCTTTTAGCTCCACTGGTCTGATATTGTAGAAATTAAAATAGCACATTCCATGTCCCAAGAGCCAGCTTCTATAGCTGGGGATCGGTCCGCCAAGGTCTCCTCCCTTGGCTGCCACCCAGCCTACATTGCACCCGACCCCTTTAGCCCCTCCCACCGGTGGTGAGCCCGTGGGAAGGGGGACCCACGTTGCCTCTTCGGGCTGTGCACGGCCGGGCCCTATGGGCGCAGGCCTGACCACCAGGCGCTCGTCAACGAGCCCCGCCTCCAGGCCTGGCTTCAGAGGGGGGCCCCGGTGACCCGCGTCCGGGCAAGGGAAACGTGCCTCCAAAATTTTTATTCATCATAAGGGGTTTTTGAGTTTCCTCCGCAGGGTGTCCGGGCTCTCCCTTAGATATAGGGTGAGAAGCTCGGTCATCCGGGAGGGCTCAGAGTCGAGCCGCTGCTCCTCCGCGTTGGAGGAGCCAGCTGAGGTGGCTCGGGCATCTGGTTCTGATGCCTCCTGGACGCCTCCCTGGGGAGGTGTTCCGGGCATGTCCCTCTGGCGGGAGGCCCCGGGGACGACCCAGGACACGCTGGAGAGACTATGTCTCTCGGCTGGCCTGGGAACGCCTTGGGATCCCAAGGCGGAGGTGGTTGAAGTGGCTGGGGAGAGGGAGGTCTGGGTTTCCCTCCTCAAGCTGCTGCCCCCGCGACCCGACCTCGGATAAGCGGTAGTAAATGGATGGATGGATGGATGGATGGATGGATGGATGGATGGATGGATAAAATAAAAAAATGTTAAACCAAAGTAGAAGGCTGGGAATTAATGAAAGAGCATGTAAAAGTGGTAGATGGCTGGCAAGAAATGGAATCGCCAACTCCACTGAGGGAAACATTGTTTGTGTTTATTATGTTCAATCAATCAATCAATCAATCAATTGTAGCATAAATTGGTCTTGCTATGTGACACTTCAGAACTCTGCAGCATGACTTTTAACTGGAACCAAACAATATGGACATAATCTTGAAATGCATCTTTGCATTGCTTCCTGCTAATTTTAGAATTGATCTTAAGATCTTATTGTTTGTATTTAAAGCTTTGGACGGCTGTCCCCTCCATACATTTCAGACTTCTTCCAGATGTACATTCCAGCGCACACACTGAGGTCCAGTTCCAGCTCGTGGTGCCTAAGACGAATATTTAAAACTAGGGGAATAGGGCCCTCTCTGTGGTTGGCCCTAAACTGTGGAGCAATCTGTCTCTACATTCGAACTGCTCCCACAGTGGGGTTTTTAGGTCTATAAAAAAGAAAGTGGATTGATTTAATTGGAGTTTGAAAACAGTCCTCACAAAAAAAAGGAGGTATTCGTGTTGGTCCATGACAGGTAGAATGTCCAAAATTGGAAAAAGGATGAAAAAAAAAAACAGGAAAAAAAAAAAAAACAGAAAAAAAAATGCTTGTGTGTAGGGTTATAGTTCCTAATCAACCAATCAATCAATCAATCAATCAATCAATCAATCAATACTCAAAAAGTGTAAACTATATTCTGTTTTATATCCAGGATTTTGAGCCTTTTTTTTTTTTTTTTGACTTGTTGCATTCAGGAGGAAGATGAAAGTTAAGGTTTCCAAATAGGAGCAATATATAATTATAGGAACTCTCACATTTGGAGGTGAATAAAATAAATAACCAAATTGCAGTGCAATTCATTGAAAGATTTGGTCACCTCCACGGCTCCACGTTCTAATCTCTCTCTTTTTGTGTGTGCGTGTAATTCAGATGGTCAAATGATAAATGCATATTATGACCCTCACAAATTCAATGAGATGCCACTTAAATTGCAAACTGCAATTCCAATGCCTAAAATATATCATGGTATAAAACTATGCATGCATTGTGAGACAAGAAAAAAAATACATTTTTAATTTACAATATTTATAATAATGTTTTTTTTATGTAAAACTTTTTTTTTTTTTTATGAAATATGTGTTATCCGAGATATTTTGTGAATTGAGAGGGGAAACTGGCTGCGTGCACTAGGTCTGAATAATTCAGAGGAAATAAAATTGAATACATGGTGAGAGAAAAAAAACAAAAAAAAACAGTGAATAATCTTATCATAGCCAACAGCTGCACTGAAACCCTGACACCCCCACACCCGTGACT